>NC_086449.1:515612276-515704776 GCF_028390025.1 Pseudophryne corroboree
CCCCAAACAGCACATGACACAAAGAAAAAAAGAGGCGCAATGAGGTAGCTGTGTGAGTAAGCTAAGCGACCCTAGTGGCCGACACAAACACCTGGCCCATCTAGGAGTGGCACTGCAGTGTCAGGCCGGATGGCCCTTCCAAAAAATACTCCCCAAACAGCACATGACGCAAAGAAGAAAAAAAAGAGGCGCAATGAGGTAGCTGTGTGACTAAGATAAGTGACCCTAGTGGCCGACACAAACACCTGGCCCATCTAGGAGTGGCACTGCAGTGTCACGAAGGATGGCCCTTTCAAAAAATACTCCCCAAACAGCACATGACGCAAAGAAGAAAAAAAAGAGGCGCAATGAGGTAGCTGTGTGACTAAGATAAGTGACCCTAGTGGCCGACACAAACACCTGGCCCATCTAGGAGTGGCACTGCAGTGTCACGCAGGATGGCCCTTCCAAAAAATACTCCCCAAACAGCACATGACGCAAAGAAGAAAAAAAAGAGGCGCAATGAGGTAGCTGTGTGACTAAGATAAGCGACCCTAGTGGCCGACACAAACACCTGGCCCATCTAGGAGTGGCACTGCAGTGTCACGCAGGATGGCCCTTCCAAAAAACACTCCCCAAACAGCACATGACGCAAAGAAAAATGAAAGAAAAAAGAGGTGCAAGATGGAATTGTCCTTGGGCCCTCCCACCCACCCTTATGTTGTATAAACAGGACATGCACACTTTAACCAACCCATCATTTCAGTGACAGGGTCTGCCACACGACTGTGACTGAAATGACGGGTTGGTTTGGACCCCCACCAAAAAAGAAGCAATTAATCTCTCCTTGCACAAACTGGCTCTACAGAGGCAAGATGTCCACCTCATCATCATCCTCCGATTCATCACCGTGTACATCCCTCTCCTCACAGATTATCAATTTGTCCCCACTGGAATCCACCATCACAGCTCCCTGTGTACTTTGTGGAGGCAATTGCTGCTGGTGAATGTCTCCATGGAAGAATTGATTATAATTCATTTTAATGAACATCATCTTCTCCACATTTTCTGGAAGTAACCTCGTACGCCGATTGCTGACAAGGTGAGCGGCGGCACTAAACACTCTTTCGGAGTACACACTTGTGGGAGGGCAACTTAGGTAGAATAAAGCCAGTTTGTGCAAGGGCCTCCAAATTGCCTCTTTTTCCTGCCAGTATACGTACGGACTGTCTGACGTGCCTACTTGGATGCGGTCACTCATATAATCCTCCACCATTCTTTCAATGGTGAGAGAATCATATGCAGTGACAGTAGACGACATGTCCGTAATCGTTGGCAGGTCCTTCAGTCCGGACCAGATGTCAGCATCAGCAGTCGCTCCAGACTGCCCTGCATCACCGCCAGCGGGTGGGCTCGGAATTCTGAGCCTTTTCCTCGCACCCCCAGTTGCGGGAGAATGTGAAGGAGGAGATGTTGACAGGTCGCGTTCCGCTTGACTTGACAATTTTCTCACCAGCAGTTCTTTGAACCCCTGCAGACTTGTGTCTGCCGGAAAGAGAGATTCAAGGTAGGTTTTAAATCTAGGATCGAGCACGGTGGCCAAAATGTAGTGCTCTGATTTCAACAGATTGACCACCCGTGAATCCTTGTTAAGCGAATTAAGGGCTCCATCCACAAGTCCCACATGCCTAGCGGAATCGCTCAGTGTTAGCTCCTCCTTCAATGTCTCCAGCTTCTTCTGCAAAAGCCTGATGAGGGGAATGACCTGACTCAGGCTGGCAGTGTCTGAACTGACTTCACGTGTGGCAAGTTCAAAAGGTTGCAGAACCTTGCACAACGTTGAAATCATTCTCCACTGCGCTTGAGACAGGTGCATTCCACCTCCTATATCGTGGTCAGTTGTATAGGCTTGAATGGCCTTTTGCTGCTCCTCCAACCTCTGAAGCATATAGAGGGTTGAATTCCACCTCGTTACCACTTCTTGCTTCAGATGATGGCAGGGCAGGTTCAGGCGTTTTTGGTGTTGCTCCAGTCTTCTGTACGTGGTGCCTCTACGCCGAAAGTGTCCCGCAATTCTTCTGGCCACCGACAGCATCTCTTGCACGCCCCTGTCGTTTTTTAAATAATTCTGCACCACCAAATTCAAGGTATGTGCAAAACATGGGATGTGCTGGAATTTGCCCATATTTAATGCACACACAATATTGCTGGCGTTGTCCGATGCCACAAATCCACAGGAGAGTCCAATTGGGGTAAGCCATTCTGCGATGATCTTCCTCAGTTGCCGTAAGAGGTTTTCAGCTGTGTGCGTATTCTGGAAAGCGGTGATACAAAGCGTAGCCTGCCTAGGAAAGAGTTGGCGTTTGCGAGATGCTGCTACTGGTGCCGCCGCTGCTGTTCTTGCGGCGGGAGTCAATACATCTACCCAGTGGGCTGTCACAGTCATATAGTCCTGAGTCTGCCCTGCTCCACTTGTCCACATGTCCGTGGTTAAGTGGACATTGGGTACAACTGCATTTTTTAGGACACTGGTGAGTCTTTTTCTGAGGTCTGTGTACATTTTCGGTATCGCCTGCCTAGAGAAATGGAACCTAGATGGTATTTGGTACCGGGGACACAGTACCTCAATCAAGTCTATAGTTGGCTCTGCAGTAATGATGGATACCGGAACCACGTTTCTCACCGCCCAGGATGCCAAGGCCTCAGTTATCCGCTTTGCAGCAGGATGACTGCTGTGATATTTCATCTTCCTCGCAAAGGACTGTTGGACAGTCAATTGCTTGGTGGAAGTAGTAAAAGTCGTCTTACGACTTCTCCTCTGGGATGACCATCGACTCCCAGCAGCAACAACAGCAGCGCCAGCAGCAGTAGGCGTTACACGCAAGGATGCATCGAAGGAATCCCAGGCAGGAGAGGACTCGTCAGAATTGCCAGTGACATGGCCTGCAGGACTATTGGCATTCCTGGAGAAGGAGGTAATTGACACAGAGGGAGTTGGTGGGGTGGTTTGCGTGAGCTTGGTTACAAGAGGAAGGGATTTACTGGTCAGTGGACTGCTTCCGCTGTCGCCCAAAGTTTTTGAACTTGTCACTGACTTATGATGAATGCGCTGCAGGTGACGTATAAGGGAGGATGTTCCGAGGTGGTTAACGTCCTTACCCCTACTTATTACAGCTTGACAAAGGCAACACACGGCTTGACAAATGTTGTCCGCATTTCTGTTGAAATACTTCCACACCGAAGAGCTGATTTTTTTGGTATTTTCACCAGGCATGTCAATGGCCATATTCCTCCCACGGACAACAGGTGTCTCCCCGGGTGCCTGACTTAAACAAACCACCTCACCATCAGAATCCTCCTTGTCAATTTCCTCCCCAGCGCCAGCAACACCCATATCCTCCTCATCCTGGTGTACTTCAACACTGACATCTTCAATCTGACTATCAGGAACTGGACTGCGGGTGCTCCTTCCAGCACTTGCAGGGGGCGTGCAAATGGTGGAAGGCGCATGCTCTTCACGTCCAGTGTTGGGAAGGTCAGGCATCGCAACCGACACAATTGGACTCTCCTTGTGGATTTGTGATTTCGAAGAACGCACAGTTCTTTGCTGTGCTTTTGCCAGCTTAAGTCTTTTCATTTTTCTAGCGAGAGGCTGAGTGCTTCCATCCTCATGTGAAGCTGAACCACTGGCCATGAACATAGGCCAGGGCCTCAGCCGTTCCTTGCCACTCCGTGTGGTAAATGGCATATTGGCAAGTTTACGCTTCTCCTCCGATGATTTTATTTTAGATTTTTGAGTCCTTTTTTTACTGATATTTTGTGTTTTGGATTTTACATGCTCTGTACTATGACATTGGGCATCGGCCTTGGCAGACGACGTTGATGGAATTTCATCGTCTCGGCCATGACTAGTGGCAGCAGCTTCAGCACGATGTGGAAGTGGATCTTGATCTTTCCCTATTTTTGGAACCTCAACATTTTTGTTCTCCATATTTTAATAGGCACAACTAAAAGGCACCTCAGGTAAACAATGGAGATGGATGGATACTAGTATACTTATGGATGACGAGTGACTGACGACACAGAGGTAGCTACAGCCGTGGACTACCGTACTGCGGCCCTCATTCCGAGTTGTTCGCTCGGTATTTTTCATCGCATCGCAGTGAAAATCCGCTTAGTACGCATGCGCAATGTTCGCACTGCGACTGCGCCAAGTAACTTTACTATGAAGAAAGTATTTTTACTCACGGCTTTTTCTTCGCTCCGGCGATCGTAATGTGATTGACAGGAAATGGGTGTTACTGGGCGGAAACACGGCGTTTCAGGGGCGTGTGGCTGAAAACGCTACCGTTTCCGAAAAAAACGCAGGAGTGGCCGGAGAAACGGTGGGAGTGCCTGGGCGAACGCTGGGTGTGTTTGTGACGTCAACCAGGAACGACAAGCACTGAAATGATCGCACAGGCAGAGTAAGTCTGGAGCTACTCTGAAACTGCTAAGTAGTTAGTAATCGCATTATTGCGAATACATCGGTCGCAATTTTAAGAAGCTAAGATTCACTCCCAGTAGGCGGCGGCTTAGCGTGTGTAACTCTGCTAAATTCGCCTTGCGACCGATCAACTCGGAATGAGGGCCTGCGTCTGCTAGGATAGAGATGATAATGATATAAAAAATATATATATATCACTACTGCAGGTATATATAATATAATGACGGACCTGCTGGACACTGTCAGCAGACTCCTAAACTACTAGTATGAAGAAGATAGAAAAAAAAAACCCACCACAGGTAGGTATACAATTATGGACGAGCACTGACGACACAGAGGTAGCTACAGCCGTGGACTACCGTACTGCGTCTGCTAGTATAGAGATGATAATGATATAAAAAATATATATATATCACTACTGCAGGTATATATAATATAATGACGGACCTGCTGGACACTGTCAGCAGACTCCTAAACTACTAGTATGAAGAAGATAGAAAAAAAACCCCCACCACAGGTAGGTATACAATTATGGACGAGCACTGACGACACAGAGGTAGCTACAGCCGTGGACTACCGTACTGCGTCTGCTAGTATAGAGATGATAATGATATAAAAAATATATATATATATCACTACTGCAGGTATATATAATATAATGACGGACCTGCTGGACACTGTCAGCAGACTCCTAAACTACTAGTATGAAGAAGATAGAAAAAAAAACCCCACCACAGGTAGGTATACAATTATGGACGAGCACTGACGACACAGAGGTAGCTACAGCCGTGGACTACCGTACTGCGTCTGCTAGTATAGAGATGATAATGATATAAAAAATATATATATATATCACTACTAATATAATGACGGACCTGCTGGACACTGTCAGCAGACTCCTAAACTACTAGTATGAAGAAGATAGAAAAAAAAACCCCACCACAGGTAGGTATACAATTATGGACGAGCACTGACGACACAGAGGTAGCCACAGCCGTGGACTACCGTACTGCGTCTGCTAATATAGAGATGATAAAGATGATAGAGATGAACAAAAAAAATATAACACTACTGCAGGTAAATATTTATATAATATAATGAATGACGACCTGCTGGACACTGTCAGCAGAATGCGTTTATAGAATAAAAAAAAAAAACACCACAGGAGTGTTTATTTAACTTTTTCAGGCAGACAATATACTGGTGGTCACTGGTCAGTCACACTGGCAGCAAAAGTGTGCACTGTACTCCTGCTATTAACTGCACCCCAGTCTCCCCCACAATTCAGCTGTGTGAGCAGTGAGCACTCAGCACAGTCAGATATACATAGATGATATTATCATGCAGCACACTGAGGCTGAGCACAGATATGGTATGTGACTGTGTATCGTTTTTTTTCAGGCAGAGAACGGATTATAATTAAAACTGGTGGTCACTGGTCACTATCAGCAAAACTCTGCACTGTACTGAGTACTCCTAATGCTCCCCAAGTAGTAAATCAAGTGTCTCTCTAATCTATTCTACACGGAGAGGACGCCAGCCACGTCCTCTCCCTATCAATCTCAATGCACGTGTGAAAATGGCGGCGACGCGCGGCTCCTTATATAGAATCCGAGTCTCGTGATAGAATCCGAGCCTCGCGAGAATCCGACAGCGGGATGATGACGTTCGGGCGCGTTCGGGTTAACCGAGCAAGGCGGGAAGATCCGAGTCTGCCTCGGACCCGTGTAAAAAGGCTGAAGTTCGGGGGGGTTCGGATTCCGAGGAACCGAACCCGCTCATCTCTAGTATAAACTGTTCTGAAAATATGTATTTTGCATTTTAGCTTCATTGTAGCTAAGACAGACCGTCCACAGAGTGGAACATAGTAATTTGGAGGATGTTGGAGGTTGCCCTAAAAGTGTGGGAGCAGTAGAGGGAGCTATGCCAGTCTGCATGGAATAACAGTACTTCATGATGTATGTGTGTTTATTTCTTACAGGTGCTCTACAGCTCCCAGCAGGCTCCCAGACGCCAGGGCATGTTGCCATTTGTATTTTTAGCGGATGTTATGAAAACCATAGACATGTTGGCACTTGTAGTTCATATACCCAAACAATTTAAGCATATCAGGCCTTGCACCAGTAGCACTAATTAAGCATACATGCATAAAGTCATGTTTTTTTTTCATTTGCACCTGTATTTTACACGCAAAAGCACCCAGCCCCATAGCGTGTAAGGTTCTCATTATTCTGTGCACAATATAACTATAGAAGCTTTTACATTAATTATAAGACATTAATATAATAAATACAATCTCCAGTAAAAATGAATACCATGGGAAATAAATAAAAACACATACTTACATTGTGATAAGTGAGGGGTTGCCAATAAATGCATGTTCTGGGATAGACCTGATGTTGTTGCTATGGAATCCCCTAAAATAAAACATTACAGAAAACATTACTTCTGAAACTTGACCATAAGGTTATGGGCCACACTCACATCCTAGCTGTGACAGCTGTGCAGACATCTTATCCAAGAAGGTTTGGTAAAGCCATATGGTTTATTTTTGGAATCCTTTCTCTGTTCTTTCTGCTTCTTGTTCTCTCTCTCCTGTGCATAAACACTGTCCCTGACCTGTTCTATCCACTAGTAACCTAGAGACTCTGGGCAGGGCTGGCTTAAGGGGGCGGTATTTGTCCCAAGGCTCTCCCACACACACAGAGTGGCCTTAGGGTTAGAGTGACCCTGCAATTGACGAGAACAGGCGCCCAGCGGAATCTGTTCCTGGACGGGGGCCGCCGCTGCTCTGCTTTCTGCATGTACAGTCCATGCTGCATACAATGCAGAACGGTTCAGAGTCCCCTCATCAGTATCATGTGACACATCACTTCTGTGACGCTAATGACGGGACTCAGGAGCTGTTCTGCGCTGTATGTATTATAGTTGAATACAAAGCTGGAAGCATTCAAGGAGGAGTCAACTACAGGAGGTGACGTGTCATACCATACCATACAGGGGGGCAGTGTAGGGCATATTTGGGGGCACCATGTGGCATATATATATATAGGGGGCACTGTGAGTTATTTTGGGGGGCACTTTGGCATATATACGGAGCACAATGTGAGGAATATAGGTAGGGGCACTCTTGGGTAGGTTGTCAATATTACTAGAGAGGGCCAACACATTGTAGTTGCCTGGAGCCCCCACAAGTTGCCCAAAGCCCTGACCCTGGGCCTGATTCAAAGATGTTTGCGTACATCTCAAATATTTCCAGATGTACGTCTCATGTGCAGATCTGTATCTGTGACAATGGTCTCAGTGCCCCCATAAACCACAGATGATGGCATGCTGCGGCCATTTTGGGGTGGGGGAGAAGCGTCAATGGCCGGCTCTCCAGAAAACGGGGGCCTGTTGGCCCAATCCTCTAGATGTGGAGAGGGCAGTGGCTGCATCATTAGAGGCAGCTTCACTGGCCCCGGCTGCATGAAAGCACCAACCATACTGTGTAACTGATGTTCACTTAGAATGATGTGATGCTGTGTCACAGGAGCTGGCAGGAGGCGTCTATCTACATAAGACACCTCCTGCAGCATTAGCATTTATTGTACAACCGCTGCCTAGAAAGACGTAGCGGCTGTCCTCTGTGTCCATCTCTGAATCTGGCCCTTTACACTTAATATTATATACAGTATGAGAGTCAGAAAAGTATTAACAGACAAACAATGGCAGAAGGTCACTCAGAAGCATAAAAGTGTAGAATGAAATGTTAGAGTATTGCTTCTAGCATATTAATGGATATGACATTTCAGAGATCCAAAAATGTCATAAACAGTTGCATATTGCATTGAAAATAATAGCTCATTCTCCTGTAACAATTAGAAGTTTTCCCACTTATTGGGGTAAATTTACTAAGATGGGAGTTCTATTTAAGATGGGATGTTGCCCGTAGCAACCAATCAGATTCCAGGTATTATATTCTAGAAGGTGCTAGATAAATGAGAAGTAGAATCTGATTGGTTGCTATGGGCAACATCCCATCTTAAATAGAACTTCTGTTTTAGTAAATTTACCCCACTGTTTCTTCAAGCACAAAGCCTGCAATAGTGAGCACTGCATTTCACTTACAGTTCTTTAAGGCTCCTGAGGGTTTTGATAGCGGCAGGAAACTCATCCAGATTGTTGTAGTTCAAATCTCTGTAATCAGTAAGAAGCACGTGAGCACTTGCCAGCTACAGTTCCAGCAGAGGGCGTTTCATGCAAACATTGGCACACAGCACAGCAGAACTTGGTGCTTGTACATTCTCATGGTGAAGCGGCAGATACTGGACAGTCACAGTTATACCCCTTTTACACTCGCAGGAAAATCCCGGGATATTGCACGTGAACGCGCATCATCCCGGGATTCTTCTCAGTGTAAATGGGTACATGGACAATTTCCCGGGACGAGCATCCCGGGATTTCATCCCAGGTCAAAAGCAGGGTTGAACCCGGGACCGTCCCGGGAAGCTGTGTAGTGTAAAAGGGTCCGTCCCGGGATTCACTATCCCGGGACTGTTAAAAGGACTTGGATTGGAGCTTTCTTGGGCTCAGAAAAGCTGATGTCATCTTTTCTGAGCCCAAGGCCATTTCTAATGACATACTAATGCATTTGCAGGGATATCCCGGGATCAGTGTAAATGGGGCTGTCCCGGGTCGATCCCAGGTCTTAATGCAGTGTGAAAGGGGTCAGTCCCGGGAATGCATCCCGGGATGCATCCCGGGAAGCATCCCGGGAGTGACCCGGGAGTGCGAGTGTAAAAGTGGTATTAGTAGCCTGTGATTTAATGGGTTTATAAGCTGTATACTATATATTTTGCCACTAAGTATATTGTCAATAAAAATTATATTTGCTATGCAAGTCTTAGAAATAGAACAATATTGTTGAAAGTAAGAGGATTAGAACTTTCTCTTTTCTGTACTTTGATACTCATTTAGGGATTAGGGCAAATCCAGCTAAAGGGTACAAAACTGCCCCAGGCAGACCACACAAGGGCTAAACATGCATTTTTTTATTTTTTATTTTGCATGTAGGAATTACTAGCTGCCCATTGCATGCAGGACAGGTGTAATGGACAGCTTGCTGTAACACTGCAATTAGAGAGGGCTAGGATGAGCCCCCTACCACATATGTCTACACATTTTACATTTGACTGCCGCTAAATGAATAGTTCCAGTAACCTTTCAACATACTGTACATATTGTATATGTATTAATGTTTCATGATAGTCAGGGGTTAAGGAGTCTGTCTAGGAGCATGGCTGACGTTTGTGACATACACATTAAAGGTTTGTGTGGAATAGTGAGCACAGGATTGGCTAAATGAATGGCCTAGCCCTAGAATCTGCAATCTTCTATTATCACTATATTATTTACTAGGGAGGAAACGACATTTCATCTCTGGATTTAACAGGCATGTTATTATAAACATAGTTTAAAAATCACTTTTCAGAGTTTGTCATAGGGTTTTTTTTATGTGAATAATCCTTCTAAAAGAAAGCTCTACCACTGAGTATGTGCTGCCAGAGACACAAAATATATGTACTTTGTTTAAGCCTTTCTAAGCTGACTGGTGCCACTTCTGAGGTAAAGACAGAACAATTATATCAGGAGACATAAAGCTTCACTTCCAATTTACCTGCTTTAAAATAGAACAGAACAATGTTTGACTGCAACAGACCCGCCAGAAGAGTTTGGAGAATGTGAACAGTAACTACCTGGGAAGTATTGCAACCTGCGCAAGGACGCTGCAAGTTTTTAGACAGATGAGGAAGTACTGGGTAGTGTATTGTAATAGCTGGTTTGTCCAAAGTAGATTAATGTGTGTGACTGCATTTGTCCCTGGCTTCTACATGTACAGTGTATTTGCGGAATTACTTCAGCTCTCCTTAGAGAAATATAGGTCTGTATGAGAGGTGCAGGAGGTGTGTTTTGGACAATATGGCCCCACCCCTTTGGCCCCACCCATTTGTGACATTGACGCCCGTACAATGTCACAAATGGCTATACTGTGCAGCAGAAAGGGGGCATGGCACGGTGTCCCGATTCATCGCAAATGGTATCAACATGCCCTAAGACCACCCACTTCCTTTGGGATCTGGATAGGATATGAGAGACTGGTCTACTCTGCCATGAGTCCAGGAAAGCAGCCCAAAATTCTAGGGTCTCCTGTATATTCCTGAAGTGTAGGTAGGTACAGTATGTATTGGACAATCCCGGCTAGTGTGACTGGCCAGGATGTAAGTATAATGTTGACTCCACATTGTCAAAAGTCATGATGTCAACATTGTTGAAATGCTAACATTGAAGATGTCAGCGTCTGTATAATGTCGACATATTCACAATGCTGTCATCTGAAATGTCAACAACTGAAAAACTGACATTCTGCATGGAATGGCAGAGGAAAGTAAGGGTTAGGCTACGGGAGGGGAGGTAGGGGTTAGGCACTGCCGTATTTATAATGGGTGCATTGTGTGCGGGGCACATGGGCTCCCGGGGTCCCCATTATTTTTAATACTCTCCGGAGTCCCGCAGCGAAGCGGCAGCGCTGCAGAAATCACTGTGAAAATGGCGCGGCCCTGGGAGCCTAGAGCTAAGCGCTGCCGGCTAGAGAGGAGAGGACCCAAACGGAGCCTGCACACGGGACTCCCTCTCTCTAGAAACGTCCCTGGCACTAGGGGTAGGGTTGGAGGTTAAGATTAGTCAAACTTGTTATTAATGATGGAAAAATGATAGCCAGCAAGTGTTTTTCATCTAATTAAAGTCTTTCCAGGATTTAGGGGCACAGTAAAATGTCTGTAAAGTGTTTTTTAATGTTTTTATACCATTTTGAAAAAAGTTGGAACGGACATTTATAGCTCTAATTTGCAAGTTTAAAAAACCCTCTCCCGTCAACACAACACCTCCACATACCTGTCCCACATCATGTAACAGATTATTGCGCTTTTTAGACAAATTCACCTGAAAACTGACAGATCTTTATTGGTCAAATGATGCTATTTAAACCTCTCCAAGTGCATGATTATTCAGTGGCAGGGGTGCGCCAGAGGTTCTGCACTGTGTCCTGACATTTTTACCTGCGTAGGGGGGGGGGTATGCATACAAAACACTAATGTCCTCTTAAAAGCAATGGGAGTTTGGAATTGCATATGAAATTCACAGTGTGAGTTTGCTGTGAGAATGGTTGACAGGACCCAGGTCGCACCTAATTGAATTGACCCCAATATATCACAACCCTACCAATACCCTATAGTTAGACTACAGTTGAACCAACTGATCCAACAATTTTTGTGATCAATCTAATTAAGGCTTTCAGGGGCTCTGGAAAAAGATCACAGATTTCGAGTCATTCTGGCATTTGTGGCCTCACTTGCCTTTCTAACGCCGGTGGCAAAGAGGGAGGATTGTTATCAGTAACTTGTGCTGCATTGGAATGTTACACATAAAATGTGGTTTTGCATTGACAAAATATGCACAGCTGTACTCTTAAAACTGATAAAGACTAAAGAACAAATACAAATTATCCAAAGAGCCAATTAGCAGGATTTTTATATCCTTGTATGTGGGATTTTGTACTTGAAAGTCTTATAGATCTGCTTTAGCATGAGTAATGGTTTAAATAGATACAGAAGGGATATCTCCGAGGTATTGTTAATAGATACAGGGTTTGTTTTATACAGTCGTCATATGAACAATTACACTAAACACTTGGCAATTAGGCAAGCCAAAAAGCATGTTTGGCTTTTGAGCAATTTTTATTCATTTTAGAATATCAATGAAAACAGTGAAAGGACTGAAGCAAATAAGAGGTCAACTCACAAAGTCTCCAGACTGTGGAGCCCGTCAAAGCATTTCTTTCCCAGGGAGTAGATCCTATTGTTATGGAGATGTCTGCAGGGGAACATTAAAAGCACAGTCAGGATAGCATGCTGCGCACAGTGAACCTATGCAAACTTCTTCAATGAGCGTTTCTAAAGAAACGTGTTTTCAAGCATGCACTTATTGTATACAAGTCAAGCACTGTGAAAGAATTTATTGGAGGGCATGCTCCTGAGGTTTTCACTTTCCTCCATCAGAAAGATTGGCAGCTGCTTTAGGGTGCAAGAAGGAATTGTGAAGATGTGCTGTATTATTTGTCCTCTGATCTCCCATGTTCCCGGGACCGCCTTACACTGCTATTGTAGAACACGCCAACATACTAGTATGCAGAGCACAACCTCACAAACTAGCACACTAGTACAATACAGGGGCTCAGTCATTCCTTAGAGAACGGAATTCTTTCTCAGTACTATACAATCATTTGGAAAGGTGCAGTTCTCAAAATGAATAAACTCAGACAAAATAATATGTTAGAAACGTTACTTTTGTCAATGTTAGCCTTCCAAGAATATAAAACATATCAGAAACCCATAAAAATGGGTCTGGATCTGTTTTTCAAATCCCACATACATTATTAGAAACTTATTACACTGCAATTTAAGTACAAACCTCAATATGTCCTATGGACGTACAGAAGAAACTTTGTAACTGAATGTTAATAAGCAAAATGTTCTTATGTGTCTCTTGAGGCTCCCTGCAACAATGTAATGTCTGCCTGCGGCACATTTTACTCAGGGAAATATTTCCGCCAAAGAGAAATGGAAATTCCTGCTGGCAAACAATTTCCTGAAACCTATATTAATATTCCTGCAGTATAATGTGTAAACTTACATGTTCCAAACAAGATAGTTTAATGCAGCATATCCTTATCATAACAATGCTTTGAATGATTTCCTAATAACTACTCAACTAACATTTCAGTTACAATAACTGTGAAATATTATATATTGATAATATACTAAAAAATGAATTATTTTGAAAACAGTATATATTCTGCAAGGTTTGTATTAACAAAGGACAAGTCATCTGAACACAGAGGAGGTAATTTATAAAGCACATAATGGCCCACCGCTTTTCTGTACAGTAATTAAAGGGCTGATTTGTGTATTTTTTTTATTATGTCTACACACATAACAGATGATTATAAAATACAACAAAATGTAATGTTTTGCTAGTACAGTGATTTACTGGTATTCTTTGCAAGCACTCCTTTTGTGCAAAACAGTTGATAACTGATTTCACTGATAATCCCCAAAACATATGCGAATACCTCAATGGCTGCATCATTACTATCAATTCTCCAATGGCTTTCAGTATTTATTTCTCCTCCAGTGCGTAAACCATAAAAAACAAACTTACAAGACTACAAGGCTTGACAGGTTCCTGAAGGCCTGGTCTGGTATGTGGTGAATCTTGTTTAATGCCAACGTCATGGCCTGTAGAGCGGACAGATTTTCCAGCGCCCTAACTGGAATCTCAGTCAGAGAATTGTCATCCAACCATAGGTGACGAAGGGAATGAAGACCGGTGAATGAGTTTGGTGGCACATAGCTTATGTGATTTGCATCCAGCCGCCTAGAGGAAAAACAAAACATAGCCTCATATTAGTTATAAAATTATCTGAAAGCATTAGTTTTGCAGAATGTGATTAAGAACTGGGTCTATGTCTATCTCATCTACATACCCCTGGTCTGTATGTACTCTGTCAAATTCAGTATGTATTTACTAAAACTCTAAGCTGCCAAACATGTATGTTAGGTAGAGTTCATCGTGATTTGAGCATTAATACATTACACTGCTAACAATTATGTTTCATAATGCTGTCTTAAGCAAGCATCTCGCTTTTAATTACACCAAGACCAAGCACCATCAACTTTTAAAAAAAAACTTTAGTTAGAAAGTGGTAGCTGTAAAAGACAGTATCATCAATCCATTGCTATTTAATCATATCATGTACAGTGTACAGTGCTCAACCAAACTGTGATTTTTGCAAGTCAAAAGTGACAAAATGTTTTTCTAAGTGTTACTGACCTGGAATAGCTGTTTTTGTGGAGCAATTTGTCTCTATAAGAAACCTCTGTAAGAAGCCCCTTTCTCATAAAGGCACAGCACAGTTGACATTTGACCTGGAGACAGTATTGGCAAAGGGCTTTTCTATGCTAGCAGCTAATTAGCCAATCATTGTTTTCCACAGCTGACAGAAACTAACCTGCCACTGAGACTTTTTAGGAAGGGTTATACAGAAAATAAACAAGTGTGGAAAGTGTTATGTTTAACTGAAAATACAGCATGAAAACAAGCTCTATTTTTCATAAAAAATAAATAAAAAAAATTCCCCATTGGAAGAATCAGATTTTTATAGAGCATACTTAATTTATTTTAGGAACAGTGATAAGAGTGTGGGCTGGATAAGATGTAAGGTGTGATAAGTAATCCCGGCGGTCACATGACCGTCTGTGGCATTCCAACTTTTAAAATTCTAACAGGGGATGGGGTACTTAATAAACCCCTCCCCTGACCCCTACTCTAACCCGTCTGGGGTGGTGGCTAGGGCTAAGATAGTGGGGGTGGCAGCTACGGCTAACCCACCCTTTAGTGCTTAACCCTAACCTTCCCCCTAAGCCCTAATCCTAACCATTACCCAAATACTTACCCTCGGGATGTCAGCAGTCAGTGTTCCGGCGTCGGGATTCTGAGTGGTGCCTGGATTCTGGCCTCGGTCACCTGATCGCCTGAATCCAGACTGAAAAAATATTGGTTGTCTCTCACATTGTTTCAGAGACCTTCAAAGTTTTTTTTTTTTTTATCCCAGCCCCTTGTTGATAATGGGTTAAAAACATTGCTTGAAATATTAGAGAAAATATATTTAAAAAAAACCAGCTGCTTCGGTACCACTTATGGGGTATGAGTGCTGAGATACAGTCAATGCAGTAGCACTTATTGGCCATGGGTGATGGGGAAAAACATTCTTCCATGGTTCCCAAACCCGGCACAGATGGTTAAATTATGTTGACTGAGGTACTAATTAAGTCACCTGTGGCCAAGCATGGCTATGAGGTACTTAAAACCTGGATTGTTAGTGCTCCTTGAGGACTGAGATTGGGAACCAGTGGATTGGGGTATATAAACAGGTTGTTATACACCGTCGGGATCTGTCAGGAAGCCGCTGTTGAGATCCTGATGGCATCACCAATATAACTGACAGACCACTTACAGTGGTAGGAAATGTGATGCTGCTGGGGAATAGTGTACATCACAGGGACATGGAAAAGATAGTCCTTGGTCAGGTAACAGATTAGATGCACACATTCAGTTCTGGGACAACCTCTCCTCCCAGATTTGTCGCAATGCCATCCAAGCTTTATTGTGAAAATGCTGCACTGCATCCAGGATTAATATATCCTTTTTTATTGCCATGATTTTAGTGTCTATATATAGACTGCTGTTCTGGAGAGCCTGTCAGACCACAAAGCCTGACCAACATAATTGTGGTTATAACTGGTAGCGAATACAGCATTGAGATCCTTTTATTAAATTTTTATATTGGCCTGATCCGTTGTCCAATACTGACGAATTCAACGTCCTTGTTGTGTTATTTCCATACTGATATTCCTGTGGGAACAGCATTACTGATAAATCGGTTATTGACCCCATAGAGCTCTTTCAACATCTATTGATATGAACCCCTGATGAAGTCCTTCGGGACGAAACGCGTTGGGTTGAGGTTCAGATGTGAGAACATCAGACATTCATTGAAAGACATTATTGGATGAATTTATTTAGAAATTTTATGTCAGGTTGTGTATCAAAGTCTGTATTTTAAACTTTGTCGGGTACACATTACTCACTGCAAATGTACTGTTCAAGGACAATATGTGAATAAATTGAATATATTTTAATGATTCTGTGGTCAAATAATCTTGGAAATGAACCTATATGTAAAGTTACAATTACACAGCTCCCTTAGACATCCTTTTTTCTTGCATATATAGAGATACGTAAACAATATAGCATACACATGGAGATAGTTTCATATGTCTGTTTTATGGAAACAGTTGTGAGATCTAAGTAATGTATGATGTTTCTTGTGCATGTGCAACGCTCACTGCAGCTGGACATAATTATTTTATATACAGTATGTATACACAACCATTTTATTGTATGGGTTTTACAATTATTTATGCAAATTAGCATAGTGTAAAAGCAATTTAAGCATCAGCAAACTGTTAAATAAGTATCCACCCAGCATGGTATTGTGTATATACAGAAAACACAGCTGGTAACAGTGCTCCTCTAACACCATTCCAGCAGAAAGCCCACAAGGTCTTCTCAGAAGTTAACATGTAGGTGTCAAGACTCTGACAAGTGTTTGTAAAACAAAAACAGATTATAAATCCAAACAAGTCAAAGCTCTATCAACAAATGGACACGGTTGAAATGTTTAGATGTTTCCACCAGACACACCTCAGGCAAAATCATTTTATTTAACAGGCTGAGGATTTTTTGGTTGAGTTTTTATTTATGTGTGTGCATGTGTAGACATTGAATGCAACTGTACTGTATTTGTTAATTAAGATCCCAGAATATGCTTAATCCAGGATTACACTCTAGATTGGGATAAATTCTTAGCAGGGGCGTCTCAAGAGAGGAGGGGGCTCGTGGCCAGACTCCGGGTGGGCCCACTCCTCTCCACAGTGAAGTAGGCTCCGGCAATGTGCCAGATCCTGCTGCGCACGTGCATTTCTCCGGAAACATGGCAAGTGGCTGCAGTGCCCGTCGTGGGCTCCAGAAAGATGAGTATTAAAATAGGATTTTAATTACCTACCGGTAGTCCGTAGAGGATACTGGGGTTCCATTTAGTACCATGGGGTATAGATGGGTCCACTAGGAGCCATGGGTACTTTAAGAATTTGATAATGTGGGCTGTTCCTCCCTTTATGCCCGTCCTACCAGACTCAGTCTAGGAAACTGTGCCCGAGGAGACGGACATATTTTGGGAGAAGGATAAAGATAGTGGTGAGATTCCGAACCAGCACACACAAACCAGAGGAAAGCTCTGCTAACCCAACTTTAAACAGGAACAGCAACAGCTGAACCAATAATACTTAACCAAGTACCAGTGCAGGAAGAACGAAGCACCGGGCGGGTGCCCAGTATCCTCTACGGACTACGAGAAAAGGATTTACCAGTAGGTAATTAAAATCCTATTTTCTCTTAAGTCCTAGAGGATACTGGGGTTCCATTTAGTACCATGGGGATGTATCAAAGCTCCCAAACTGGGTGGGAGAGTGCTGAGGTTCCTGCAGAACTGAATGACCAAACTGAAGGTCCTCAGAGGCCAAAGTATCGAACTTGCAGAACTTAGCAAATGTGTTCGAACCAGACAAA
Source organism: Pseudophryne corroboree (assembly GCF_028390025.1). NCBI lineage: Eukaryota > Metazoa > Chordata > Amphibia > Anura > Myobatrachidae > Pseudophryne > Pseudophryne corroboree. The sequence continues at coordinate 515,630,029 of NC_086449.1, forward strand.
GTAGTTGCTCAGCAGAGCTTTAAAGCCGAGACACCCCGGGCAGCTGCCAAGGAAGAACCCACCAACCTAACAGAGTGGACCTGTACAGATTTTGGAACCGGCAAACCTGCCGTGGAATAAGCATGCTGAATAGTGAACCTGATCCAGTGTGCAATTGCCTGCTTAGAAGCAGGGCACCCAATTTTATTGGGATCATATAGAACGAACAGTGAGTCGAATTTCCCGTGACGAGCTGTCCTCTTTACGTATACCTTCAAAGCCCTGACAACATCCAAAGACTTTGAAGTAACAGAGGTGTCGGTGATAACCGGAACCACAATAGGTTTGTTGATGAGAAACGCAGACACCACTTTCAGAAGAAATTGCTGACGAGTTCTGAGTTCAGCTCTGTCCTCATAGAAAATTAAATAGGGGCTCTTGTGAGACAAAGCCCCCAGCTCCGACACACGTCTTGCCGAAGCCAAGGCCAACAGTGTGACGGTCTTCCACGTAAGATATTTTACCTCCACCTCCTATAATGGTTCATGATTGGAGGAACTGCAGCACCAAATCGAGATCCCAAGGTGCTGTTGGAGGCACAAAGGGAGGTTAGATGCGCAGAACCCCTTTCAAAAATGTCTGGACCTCAGGGAGAGAAACCAATTGTTTCTGAAAGAAAATGGACAAGGCCAAAATCTGTATTTTATGGAGCCCAGATATAGGCCCACATCCACACCTGCCTGCAGAAAAAGCAGGAAATGTCCCAGGTGAAATTCCACCGCAGAATAAGTTCTGCTCTCGCACCAAGAGACGTATTTCTTCCAAATACGGTGGTAATGTTTGCACGTTACCCCCTTCCTGGCTTGGATCATAGTCGGGATAACTTTGTCAGGGATCCCTCTTTTGGATAGAATCAGCCGTTCAACTGCCATGACGTCAAACGTAGCCGCGGTAAGTCTTGATAGATGAACGGGCCCTGTTGCAGAAGATCCTCGCGAAGAGGTAGAGGCCACGGATCTTCGAGCAGAATCTCCAGAAGGTTGCGTACCAGGCCCTTCTTGGCCAGTCCGGAGCACTGTGTATTGCTTGAACCTTTTCCCTTTTTATTCTTTTGAAAATTCTTGGGATCAGAGGGAGTGGAGGAAACACGTACACCATCTGATAGACCCATGGACTCGTCAGAGCGTGTACCGTCACTGCCTGTGGGTCTCTCGACCTGTAACAATACCGTCTGAGCTTCTTGTTGAGATTAGAGGCCATCATGTCGAATTGTGGATATCCCCACTGACATGTCAAGCACATGAACACTTCCGGGTGAAGGCCCCACTCCCCCGGGTGCAGGTCGTGTCTGCTGAGGAAGTCTGCTTCCCAGGTGTCTACTCCCAGAATGAAGACCGCTGACAACGCCACAGCATTTTTTTCTGCCCTGAGGAGAATTTTTGATACTTCTGATATTGCTACTCTGCTTTTCGTTCCGCCCTGTCGGTTTATGTATGTCACTGCTGTCACGATGTCCGACTGGACTTGAATAGCCTGATTCTGAAGAAGATAAGAGGCCTGCAGAAGGGCATTGTATATGGCCCTGACTTCCAGAATGTTGATTGGAAGGATGACTTCCTGACTTGACAATCTTCCTTGAAACTGCACCCACCTGGGTGACTGCTCCCCCAACCTCGTAGGCTTGCGTCCGTGGTTAACAGGTTCTAGTCCTGAATTCCAAACCTCCGACCCTTGACGAGGTGAGAGGTCTGTAGCCACCACAGAAGGGAGATCCTGGCTTTTGGCGACAGACAAATTCTCTGGTGCATGTGAAGATGCGATCCGGACCATTTGTCCAACAGATCGAGCTGGAAGGGACTTGCGTGAAAACTTCTGTATTGAAGTGCCTCGTAAGAGGCCACCATTTTCCCCAGAAGGCGAATGCATAGATGCACCGATATCCGAGTTGGCTTCAGGACATCCCGAACCATCGACTGGATTACTAATGCCTTTACCAACGGAAGGAACACTTTCTGCGACTCCGTGTCCAGTATCATTCCCAGGAATGGGAGCCTCTGTGTTGGCTCTAGGTGAGATTTCGGAAGGTTCCGAATCCACCTGTGATCATGGAGAAGTTTGGTTGAGAGGCCAATGCTATCCAGCAACCTCTCCCTGGACAGTGCCTTTATCAGAAGATCGTCCAGGTACAGAATTATGTTCACTCCCTGCTTGCGGAGTATAAACACTCTGCCATCAACTTGGTGAACACCCTCAGTGCTGTGGAGAGACCAAATAGCAAGGCCTGGAACTGGTAGTGACAGTCCTGCAGTGCAAACCGTAGATAAGCCTGATGAGGCGGCCAGATCGGAATGTCAAGGTATGCATCCTTGATATCCAGAGACACTAGGAATTCCCCTTCCTCCAGACCTAAGATCACCACTCTCAGAGATTCTATCTTGAACTTGAACACTCTGAAGAATGGGTTCAAGGACTTGAGGTTCAGAATTGGTTATACCGAACCGCCCGGTTTTGGTACTGCAAACAAGTTGGAATAGTACCCCTTTTGAGTAGATGAGGTGGAACTGGAACAATGACCTGAGTCTGTACCAGTTTTTGGATGGCCTGCTGCAAAGTTATACTTGCCTCTTGTGAAGCTGGTAAGCCTGATTTGAAGAATCTGTGAGGTGGGAGCTCTTGGAACTCCAGTCTGTAGCCCTGGGAAATAAGATCTATTACCCAGGGATCCTGGCACGAAACCAGATGTGACTGAAGAATTTTAGTCGGGCTCCCACCTGACAGTCCTCCTGGCCTTGCGGGCCACCGTCATGCTGAAGGCTTTGAGGAAGCAGAGCCTGAGCTCTGTTCCTGAGCACCTGCAGTTGCTGGTTTGCATGGTTTACCTCTTGCGCCTCTGGAGGCTGTAGAAGCACCTTTGGATTTTCCCTTAAACTTGGCTATCCGAAAGGACTGTAAATTTGAAGCTGAATAAGCTTTCCTGGCTGGGGGAGCTGCGGAAGGAAAATACACAGACTTACCTGCAGTAGCTTTGGAGATCCATTTGTCCAATTCGTCTCCAAACAAGACCTCTCCTATGAATGGTAGGCCTTCCATGCCTTTCCTGGAGCCCGCATCAGCAGTCCACTGGCGTAGCCATAAGCCCCTGTGTGCTGATACAGCCATAGCGGTGGTGCGTGCGTTAAGCAAACCAATCTCTTTTATGGCTTCCACCATAAAGTTTGCAGAGTCCTGTATATACTGCAGGAGTAAAACAACATTCCCCCCAGACAAGGAATCTAACCCCTCAATTAGGTTAGCTGACCATTTAGCAATGGCTTTTGTGATCCACGCCAGAGGCGGAACTACCGGCAGTGCAGGCAGTGCACTGCACTGGGGCCCGCCTCTGTCCAGGGGCCCAAGCATGTAATGAGTCAAACTGACTCATTACATGCCGCTGTGCGCTGCGGGCAACCGCTGCCCGCAGCGCACAGCCGCCCGGCGAAGAGAGGAGAGGAGAGGAGCAGCAGTACTACAGACGGGGGAAGGAGGAGGAGGGAGGCTGAGAAGGGAGCCGCAGCAGCGCTTTGTTACTGGTGGAGGCGCTGCTGCTGCTGCCCCTCTGCTTCCCTATAGGCTGTCTTCCGAGAACAGCCTATAGGGAAGCAGAGGGGCAGCAGCAGCAGCGCCTCCACCAGTAACACAGCGCTGCTGCGGCTCCCTTCTCAGCCTCCCTCCTCCTCCTTCTCTCCAGCCCGGGAATCGTCTCTGACGCTGCACCGAGGAGCCTGAGCCAGCGGAGAGGGTAAGTATAATTCTTCTTTCTTTCTTTCTTTCTTTCTTTCTTTCTTTCTTTCCTTCTTTCTTTCCTTCTTTCTTGTGCCTGCCTGCCGCAATGTGTAAAAATGGGGGACTACCTGCCGCACTGTGTAAAAATGGGGGACTACCTGCTGCACTGTGTAAAAAGGGGGGACTACATGCCGCAATGTGTAAAAAGGGGGGCATACCTGCCGCAATGTGTAAAAAGGGGGGACTGCCTGCAGCAATGTGTAAAAAGGGGGGACTGCCTGCAGCAATGTGTAAAAAGGGGGGATTGCCTGCCGCAATGTGTAAAAAGGGGGGACTGCCTGCCGCAATGTGTAAAAAGGGGGGACTGCCTGCCGCAATGTGTAAAAAGGGGGAATCAGCCTGCCGCAATGTGTAAAAATGGGGGACTGCCTGCCGCTATGTGTAAAAAGGGGTAATCTGCCCGACGCAATGTGTAAAAAGGGGAATCTGCCTGCCGTAATGTGTAAAAAAGGGGGACTGCCTGACGCTATGTGTAAAACAGGGGGACTGCCTGACGCTATGTGTAAAAATGGGGAATCTGCCTGCTGCTATGTGTAAAAATGGGGAATCTGCCTGCCGTAATGTGTAAAAATGGGGACGCTGTCTGCCGTAATGTGTAACAAGGGCACGCTGTCTGCCGTAATGTGTAACAAGGGCACGCGGTCTGCCGTAATGTGTAACAAGGGCACGCTGTCTGCCGTAATGTGTAAAAAGGGCACGCTGTCTGCCGCTATGTGTAACAAGGGCACGCTGTCTGCTGTAATGTGTAACAAGGGCACGCGGTCTGCCGTTATGTGTAAAAAGGGCACGCTGTCTGCTGTAATGTGTAAAAAGAGGAATCTGTTCGCTGTAAGGTGTAAAAGGGTCTCTACCTGGTGTAGTGGTGCTGCTGTGCGGCGTAATTTGAATAATGGAGACTACTGTGTTGGTATTATTTTGTGGCCACACCCCTTCCCCACGAAGCCACGCCACTATGTATTTTTGCGCGCGCCTACGGCGCGCACTGCCCCTGGGGTGGACTTGGATGGGGGGGGCCCAAAGCATTTTGTCGCACCTGGGCCCACCGCTTGCTTGTTCCGCCACTGATCCACGCACATGCAATAGTGGGACCTTGGGCCACCCCAGCAACTCTGTACAATGATTTAAGTGTAGTCTCAATTTTACGATCAGCCGTATCTTTTAGGGTGGCTGCACCAGGGACAGGCTATACAATTTTCTTGACAGCCTAGAGACTGATGCGTCCACTATCGGTGGATTTTCCCATTTTTTCCTATCCTCCAGAAGAAAAGGAAAAGATGAGAGCAACCTTTTAGGGAATTGAAATTTCTTATCAGGATTAACCCACGGTTCTTCAAACAGGGTATTCAATTCCTTTGACACAGGAGAAGTGACTGAGGACTTCTTTTTTACATTAAAATAAGATTCCTCACACTCCTCTGACACTTTATCAGGAATTAGCAGAACATCTCTGATAGCCTCTACAACAGCCTCTATTCCCTGTGACAGAGTAGCATCCCACCCCTCTCCAAATCCACCTCACACTCCTCCATGTCTGACCTGTCAGCGTCAGAGTCAGACTGCAGGATATGGGCCAGAGATCGTTTTTGAGGACAAATGGGAGGGGATTGAGATGCTGGTTTGGGGACTGAGTCTCTATTCATCAACTCATCCACAGTCTGTCTTAAGTATTGCGTCTCTTTCTCATTGCGGGATAGCTTTGTAGAAATATTTGAGATCATTCCCTTAATGGAATTAACCCATTCCGGGTCAGCACTGCTATTCTGGGAAGGTTCACTACCCTGAGTACCCAGTAGTGAGCCCCCTGGTGAAGAGGAACACTACGCTGAACAAGAAACACACTCTTTGCCTGACATAATGTAAATGTGACAGCGCACACACACACACACACACACACACACACACACACACACACACACACACACACGAAAAGGTTAAGCAAAATTAACCCACAAAGAGCCCTTCAGGAAGACACAGAGTAATTTGGAGCCAGCCCCCACCGCTCCGTTATCGCTAATGCCAAACTTAGCCGGGTCGCAGACTAAGTACCCTGATAGGGGACTTAGCAGGGACGTGCAGTCATGGGAGGCCTCCCCTGTGATTAAAATAATATAAAGAAGATACTTATGACACATATTCTGTGTCATAAGTATTTGCTTTATATTATCCTAATCATCCCAGTCCTGTGTAAAGTGTTTGGGAGGCCTCCCTGTCAGATAGGGAAAAGTATGGGGGCGGGCGCGGGCGGGGCCTAGCAATGGGCATTAAAAGCCCATTGAAAAATCATGGGAAAGCGGCACCATTAGTGGTGCGCTTTCACACAGGGACGTGCTTTCAACCTATGAAAGCACGTCCCCTGTCAGTCAGGCCACAGTGATTGGCCAGCGGATCCGTCACTGGATCCGCTTTCAATCACTGTTGTGGGCACGGCGGAGGTGCGGGCGTCGGCGTGGGTGCGGGCGGCGTGGGTGCTGGCGGCGTGGGTGCGGTGGTGCGGGCGGCGTGAGTTTGTGCGGCGGTGCAGAGTTTGAGCAGCGGAGCGGTAACCCATTTAAAAAATGCCGCCTCAGCGTAATTTTTTAAATTGAAGATGGCCGCCGCGAGCCAATCACAGCTCGCCGCGCCATCGCTCCGCCCCCTCTAGCTGACTTATATAAGTCAGCGCGAGGGAGCAGCTGTCAGTCCGACGGCGGAGGAGGAGAGGAGAAGAGCTCCTGAAGGTTGAAGACGCCGGAAGTCCTGGATGGGCGGCGGCAATGCAAAAGAGCTTAGCAGCTGCCGCCCACCAGGTGAAGACGCTGGAAGCCCTGGGGAAGGCGGCGGCCATGCAAAAGAGCTTTAAGGCCGCCGCCTCCCAGGTGAAGACTTCAGAGGAAGACGCTGGAAGCCCTGGGGAGGTGGCACCCCCAGGTGAAGATGCCTGAAGCCCTGGGGAAGCGGCGGCCATGCAAAAGAGCTTAAAGGCCGCCGCCCCCAGGTGAAGACCATGTGCAATAAAACTTATTTTTTAAGACTGTGTGGTGTTTTTATTTTAATATTTTCTTTACAGGTGGGCAACAGGTGCCAGCAGGCCATTTATGTCCGGGCATGCTGGCACTTGTGGTTCTCCAAGTGCCAGCATGCTGGGGCAGGCTTGCTGGGACCTGTAGGCCACCTGTAAAGAACAATATTACTATTCTTTACAGGCGGACTACAGGTGCCAGCGGGCCCATTATGTCCGGGCATGCTGGCACTTGTGGTTCTCTAAGTGCCAGCATGCTGGGGCAGGCTTGCTGGGATCTGTAGGCCACCTGTAAAGAACAATTATAACAATGAACCCCGCACCCACCGCCACCAGGGGTGCGGGGCATAGCACGGGCTATCAGCCCAGTGCTGGATATTGCTCGGGAGGGGGACCCCATGTTTATTTTTTGGGGTCCCCACTTCCGAGGAATTCCAGCCCTGGGCTGACTAGCTTGGGGGGGTAGATTAATGCTATGGCAGGGGGACCCCATACCGAGTGTCTCACCTGCTATGGCATTACCCCCCCTGGCTGGTAAAGGGGGGGGGGGGCTACGCTTTTTTTTTCCTCTATGGGGGGGTGGGGATGTTAGCTGCTTGTGCCTCCCCAGCCACTGACCTCACCGCACGCCACTGGGACTTAGTACACTAATAATCGCTCCCCCCCTGCTATGACCCCCTGGTACTGCTGAGGTAGACTGGAGTCACACTGGAGGAGCTGCGTGTCCCTGTCAGTCAGCGTCTGTGTCCACTGCAGAGGGAAAATGGCGCTGGTGAGCTGCTGGATCCTCTCATAGTGAAGCCCCGCCCCTTCAATGGCGTGCGGTCTTCCCGCTTTTTTTATACTGGCTGAGGTAATCTCTTGCTTAAAATGGAGAGCAAAACATTTTAAGGCTGTTTTTGCCAGTGTGGGTACTGTGTACAGTGTACTGAGACGCAGCTGTGTACTGTTTCTGGAGACACAATCCGCCCCGTTAGAAGCATCTCCGTACCCTCATGCCACCATAATGGCCGGCGACCCGCTAGTCGGGATGCCGGCTTAGTACTCACCACTCTTCATTCTTCTGGCGTTGTTAGGGGTGGCGGCGTGCTGCGGGAATGTACGCTCACCGTGGTGGGGCTTGTAAATAATTCCCTCAGGAGCTCAGTGTCCTGTCAGCAGGAATGGGATCATTAACCCTTCAAGAGGTTGGGCCGTTCCCCCTGTCACAGTCGAAAAATATCATGATTCACATGCCTTGTACTAACCCCAATGCACATGCCCGCTGCTCCCCCGTGCGTACGCATCCCCTCAGGTTGCGTAGGGGACGCTCCAACGTCTCCTGCGCATGGAGATGTGTATTTACGGCGGAGTTTGTAAGCGTCTAGCGAGCGACTCGATCGCAACATATTTAACCCATATAGTGTGTTTTATATATAATATTCCCCTTAACAATGTCAGCAAGTATGTTTAGTTTAAACGGTTCTTTAACAGAGAGATCCCTCTTTGCATGATAGGAAGGGTCAGATAAAGGTTGAACAGTGGTGTCTAGTATCCAGCTGTAGAGTATTTTAATGGTAACATTTCGGTGTTGGTTAGGAAAAGATTGCTCGATCCTGCGTATAGTTATGTACAAAAGTAGTTTATGGACATTTACTGTATTTGCTGTTCATTATCCATGCGGCGGGAATCCTGAGGATACCTCCATTTCATATGTGGGAGGAAGGCGTATAAGTGGCTTGCCCCAAACTCAGAGGGATTGTGTTACATTGGAAGAGTGTTACCGGAAGTAATGACCATTACCCATGATAGAATGAAAGACGTTCACCGCAATGCTCAAGCTCCTTACACTCACACCCATTACGAACACATTGTAAAAAGACACCTTATAGATAGGACAGAGCATGCAGCCTCTGATTTGATCCACGAATCCACCGGGATTCAACTCCTAGTCGCGCTAGATATCACCCGTACCGCCAGAGGAGTTATAAATTTTAGGTATATAACTGCGCTAGCGAACCTGATAGACAATATCACCGAGATGTATGATGACACCTTTAGGTATACTGGGAGAGAATTGCAAGCCTACAAAACGGAACTGATCCAGCACAGGATGGTTCTAAATTACATCACAGCAGTGACAGGCAGGTATTGTGTCACCCTAGCAACTCAGTATGGTGTAAAGTGCTGTACGTATATCACAAACAGCACTGATGACCCAACCGAGGTCATAGATCAAAAGATGGACGATATCTTGCAATTGAAGTGGGAGTTCCGAAGGAGGCATAACCTTACCCTTACTTCTGTGAGTAATGAACTGACCGGCTGGGTATCATGGTTGGACCCACGCAATTGGTTCTCAGGTTTAGGAGAATGGGCCCAAAATGTTATCGTTACTGTAGGGAAGTTCCTCTTATGTATCCTAGGAGTTGTCATAATGATTGGATTGATACTTAGATGTGTTCGGATTTCAATGAATTGCAAGCGCAGTACCAAATTGATGAGTTTGAGGAGTGAGGGCATTGTAACAACAACTGGTTTAATTTATGACCCATCAATCGAGACAATGTTGTGATAAGACGTGATTCCACGGTCCGTTTCTTTCACCTGTTTCTCCTTTGTTTTTCTCCAAGGTAAAAAGACACCGACTCGGAAGAAGATTTTGATGACCCTTTATGCAAACCACTGATGAACTTTTATACAGACATTTGATGAACTTTTAGAGACTTTAACTTTATGGACACTTGAAAAACTTTGCTTGCCATCTGCAGCAAAGATACAGCAACCCGGACAAGACATCAACAAGACTTCAACAAGACATCCAAGGACAATCACATACAATATCATATGAATGCATTTATAACGCGTTTCTTATCTTCATCTCTACCATCTTCAGGTAGTGACACACATAGTTGACAGGTAATATAGGCACATATATTAGCACTCACATATTTTCCCCCCTTCATGTATCATCAACTAATGTGCACCCCATTTGTTGGAACTAAAAAGCCGAAAAGAGCTCGGTAGAGTTTGTTAGCCCACTTACAGACCCTTAATACGGGATAAGAAGGATTCAATGTATACTTCGCAATACCTCGAAGCTTATTTTTTTTTTTAACATGTACGGCACAATGATACATGACCCCTCAGACATGGATTTCATACATACATGCTTTTTACTATCTCACTAGGTCATACAGTTCCCACATTCTCCTCTCCTCCCAACTCCCAATCATAATAAGGTATTTCATGGTAATATATATTTTTCTGCTTAATTGTTTAGATAGTGGCAGTTATTGTTGACTGCCAAAGGGTGGACTGTCAAAGTCGAAAAATATCATGATTCACATGCCTTGTACTAACCCCAATACACATGCCCGCTGCTCGTGCACCCACTACCCCGTGCGTACGCATCCCCTCAGGTTGCGTAGGGGACGCTCCAACGTCTCCTGCGCATGGAGATGTGTATTTACGGCGGAGTTTGTAAGCGTCTAGCGAGCAACTCGATCGCAACATATTTAACCCATATAGTGTGTTTTATAGATAATATTCCCCTTAACAATGTCAGCAAGTATGTTTAGTTTAAACGGTTCTTGGACAGAGAGATCCCTCTTTGCATGATAGGAAGGGTCAGATAAAGGTTGAACAGTGGTGTCTAGTATCCAGCTGTAGAGTATTTTAATGGTAACATTTCGGTGTTGGTTAGGAAAAGATTGCTCGCTCCTGCGTATAGTTATGTACAAAAGTAGTTTATGGACATTTACTGTATTTGCTGTTCATTATCCATGACGCGGGAATCCTGAGGATACCTCCCACCTGAGCAGTTGGAGAAAGACACAGCCCACCTGTTCAAACCCACCTATGACCTTTTGTTATAATGCAGAGACACATTCCTGTGTCCAATGAACAATGAGATTATAGGGACCATTGTATTGTTACTGTATGCTGTGTATATAAGGACCACCATTGCCTGGGCCAGACACTCACTCTCTCTGAAATGCTTTCTCATTGAATGCTGAGGGCTGGATCCAGGACGCGCTTGCGAATCATTCCCACGTATGTATTGTTCTCTGTAGCCATTTTATTATCCTTAGTGTTTGCCATTTATTCTCATTCTGTTTGCTTGTGTTTGTAATTGTATGCTATTGTTCATATTATTCCTTGTTATTCTGTTTAGATTTTGATGTTAGTTTTGCAATGTATAAGCTGTACTGTTTTTCCCTTTTTACTCTAAAGAATCATCCACGAAGGTGTTAGAGCCGGAGTGGTTTTTAAATCCAAACCAGGTCTTGTGTTTTCACTAGTTACTGTAAAGGGTTTTCTTAGCGTCTCAATCGCTCAAACAGCTTTCATATTATCAAGGTTAATAAGCGTTACATCATTGTAGTATTACATTGCTAAGGTTTAGAGTATAAGCATACCCTTACTGTGTGTTGTTAACAAGGTTTACTGTGTGTCATTCTGTGAGCGTCTGCGCCGCTCGTGTCTCACTCGCACGGCGCTGCGTCCGCTACGCCGATAGCGTAGCATTACGGTACTCGGGACGCCTTTAGCGTGTTCGATACTAAGCGTGAGTCTGTGAGCGTACATGTTGCTTGTGCGTCGCGCCCACGGCCTAGCGTCTGCTACGCTAAGTGCGTACCCTTACGGTACTCTGTGCGCCAATAGCATACTTAGTCCGTAAATAGTATATTGCTTATGTTTAAAGGTAATATTTGACATTATCACCCCCCTAAGTTTCACGATGCAGATAGGCTGGTGCCAACCAGCCCTGTCTAAAAATAACAAACATATAAAATAAATGCAGAAAATTTTTCAGGAGTTTCCATAAGCGTGACCGGCTCCTCCGGGCACATTTCTAAACTGGTCTGGTAGGAGGGGCATAGAGGGAGGAGCCAGCCCACACTATCAAATTCTTAAAGTGCTGGCTGCTCATGTATTAGAAGGAAGTAAAGTTAAAAATTCTGAATGACTTGCTCCTGAGGAAGCTGGAACATATAAACCAGCGAAACGCGTTGAGCCGATCAGCCTGCCACTCTCCACTGCAGCTTTCACCTTCCTGGATTTGTCGAATATCCTAAGGACACACAACACTACTTCTCCAGTGATATTTGAGGTGGATCTGCATTTGGAACACTGGTAACAACCTCATGATTGCCAATTATCGGATATATGCAAAACTACCGATTAATGATGGTCATATCCAGTGACACTGGTCCTCTCTCAGTGCTCCCTAGCCAGTAGTGTGGAAATTCATAGATACAGGCCTTTATGTGTTTTAATTTTATTTAATCATATGGTCAATTTACTATGTGGTATTAATAAATGTTTTATTTTATACAAGCCTTCAGAATTTTTAACTTTACTTCCTTCTAATACATGAGCAGCCAGTGCTGGTTATTTTTCCTTTGTGTGTTTTTAACCATTTAGGGGAATCACCACCCCCTCACCAGCTGCTATTGTTAGCGCACCCTATATCTTTTTTCTTTTACTTCTATACAAATTCTTAGAGTGCCCATGGCTCCTAGTGGACTCATCTATACCCCATGGTACTAAATGGAACCCCAGTATCCTCTTGGACGTAAGCGAAAACAACATGGGTGCAGTGTGTGCAGTGTGGGTCCCCTTGGACCCAGAGGCCTGTGTGCACCACACACATTGCACCCATGATAGAAACGCCAATGATTCTTAGCATGGTTTGAAATAATGGTTGTTTGGCCAACTCGATTCACCATGGCCAAGATTTAGCAAGCCTTGGAGAGTGATAAATTGCATGGTGATAAAATACCAGCCAATCAGCTCCTTACTGTCATTTTTCAAACCTGGCCTGTAACATGACAGTTAGGAGCTGGTTGGTTGGTACTTCATCACTGTGCTATTTATCACTCTCCAAGGCTTGATAAATCTGGGCCCCTAACTTTTAGTGCAAAGGGCACTGTTGTAATTTTAACATTCAAATTAAGATTTAGTTCAGTATTCAGCAAAATGGGTTTGGAGTGAGCATACAGTATCCCTAAATCTAAACTGTTGTGAAAACTTTTGGGTGTTAACAACTTAACACCATGAACCCATGAATTGATCCTCTTGCAGACAAGTGCTGTGAGGGAACTTGAGACAACACAAATGAGTAGCTCAGTCTCTTGCTACAGTGTCTGATGTCTCTTCTTTTTGTGTCATATCACATCTTCTAATCTAATCTCTCCCATGTATCCTACTTACACTAGATATCCACTTGATGAGTAAATTATATATTAGAATACTATGTTAAAGAATTCTTCAAATAAATGAAGTGATATTGTAAGCTTAACTATTGAACAGCCTTTAAATATGGTATTTAATAAATGTTTCAACAAGCAGAAAATTGGGTAACACTGCTGACTCTATACAGATTCTGTTGTATACAGGGCATCCAGAGCTCTGATTGGTCCTAGTACTGGGGAGCATAGCCAAACATGGGATGCATGGTCACTGTTTCCCCCCCAAATGTTAACAAAATAGCTTGAGCTGCGTTGTTTTGAGCTTGGCAAGAGGCGGCACATCGGCATCCGTAACAAATGGCGCAGTGAGAACAGGTGTCACTGTACTGAATACAGAAAGATACAGTCTACATAATGTTAGCTAGGGGCACTACAATGTGGCGTAAAGTGAACTGGACAGCTACAATTTGACATAATATGAGCTGGTTCACTGTGCAGCATAATCTGAACTGGGGTCACTGTGTTCCATAATATGAACTGGGTGCACTACACTGTGGAATACTGTGAAATGGGGGCACTACAAAGTGACAATATAAATTGGGGCAATGTGTGGTATAAAATTAAATAGGGCTCTGCTATGAGACATAAAATGAAGTAGGTCACTATAAAGGAGCATTAAATAAGAGCTGTCTTTCTAGAAGCCTTCAAAAGGTTGCTATGGGGCCAACAAAGGTGGTCATTCTGAGTTGATCGCACGTTGCAACTTTTTGCTGCTCGTGCGATCAACTTGACGCCGCCTATGGGGGAGTGTATTTTAGCATAGCAGGGCTGCGATCGCTTGTGCAACCTTGCTATGCTAAAAAAGTTTCAAGTAAAACAAGACCAGCCCTACACCTACTTACCCAGTGCGACGGATCCAGCGATGAAGGTCCCGGCTGTGATGTCAGGCATCCGCCCTCCAAACGCCTGGACACGCCTGCATTCGCCTTACCACGCCCGGGAAATGGTGAGTAGATGCCCCGATCTTCCTTCCCGCTGTCAATCTTCTTGCGATCCGGTCTGCGATCGCTTTCTTCGGTCCTGGCGTCGTGACCCGGCGACTGCTGACTCTGGGCAACGATGCGCGTGCGCAATGCAGGCGCCGCGTAGCCGCAGTTCTGACCTGTTAGCAAAGCAGCGAAGAACCGCTGCGTGTGAACGGGTCGGAATGACCCCCAAAGTTCTAGCTATGCCCAGGTCATAAGATGCTAGACTGGTGGCATATCCAATTCAAGCAAGTATACAGGCAGACGTGTGTTAGACCTCTAGCGAGCACTTTTCTTCGCGCTACAATGTAGCAGTCTTTCTCCTGTATAAATAGTAAGGAGCTCAGGTCCTCCAAGGATTTTTCCATAATAGACAAAAACAAGTAATTTTATTTAAGTAACAAAGGACAAGATAGCAGTTGTGATGGTGAGTTAACATCCATTTACCATTTCACAGCTGCTCTTGACTTTAAATGGGAGTTACCTGATCTTTGCGTATCCTGCTACACAATGGGCACAAAACATTGCCAACTTCAAATGCGGACTCTAACAAAAGCCTCCATTTGGGCGGAAGTTCTGTGAAGGTTACTTTGTTGCCTTAAAGCTCTTAACCCCATCCACTGTCCTCCTAATTGTTTAACTTGTTCCAAAAATTGCATTCCTTGTGCAAATCCATAATGCAAGAGACACCTGGTGAACAGCATGAAACAGGAAACTAAAAATGGCACACCTTTATGTAAGGGGCACAGCCCAGCTTGAATGAACAAAGCATCCTAGTTTTCGCCACTATCCCTTTAGCCATAGTGCTGTTTCTGTTAGTCTTATCGTTCCATCTCACTGCTGCTACCCAGCTGTTAAACATTCCCACTGATTACTGTCATTCTGCCTTAATGCAGTTACTGAACACCAGTCTTTTTATACCACCAATGGGGTTTCTTCTCTCTGTTTTCCAGAAGATGAGAGATACGCAATCGTATTTAAGGGAACATGAAAAGAAAAAACCTAAGCAACGATAACAACTCACGCTGCATGCTGTAGAAAGCAGCTACACATAATAATAAAGTACATTTCTAGTACTCCCAATGTGTAAAATAAGATGCTCCATTTTAAGGATGAATAAGATGGCTGTGGTGCACATGATTAAAATAAATGTCTACTATTTTGGTGCACCTTCCAACTTACTTCATTAGTTACAGTTAAGTTATTGCCAATTTTTTTTTTCATATTATCTATCTATCTATCTATCTATCTATCTATCTATCTATCTATCTATCTATCTATCTATCTATCTATCTATCTATCTATCTATATATGATATAAATAATTTTGCATGTCAAACATTCTAATAATCCTTTTATGTATCTGTAAAGCAGCACTTTCAACTAGAGGCCTATTTATGTGTGGAGTTTGTATGTCCTCCCAGTGTTGAAAAGGGTTTACTGTAGTTCCAAAGACATGCTGGTAGGTTCATTAGCTCCTGACAAAAAGATGAAGCTTAGTGTGTACATGTGGTAGGGACTGATGCAAGTAAATTATATAATATTCTCTATAAATCGCTGTGGATTATGAAGGTGCTATATAAATACCTGTTAATTAACAAATAAGTATAAAAAATACATTATGTACATATTCCAAGCTCCATCCCCTGAGTTTGAGCTGCTAATATTGAGGTGTAAATCTCTAGCAAATTCTACTTAAAATATAGGCTGGACCTAGCTTTAAATTTTAGTGGAAATAGGGAGGGTATCAATACAACTCTTCCCCAAAGAGCAAAATGTTCAGTGTTAGTTTCTTTGTACAGTAATGTCTATACCCCAGTGACGTGCGGTGGGATCACAGGTTGGGGAGGCACTGGCAGCTAACAAGCCCCCCCCCCCCCCCCCCGGAAAAAAAAAAGTGTGGTCCCCCAACACATCAGGAAAACCAGCACTAGGCAGAACCAGCCAGGGGGAGTAATGCCATAGCAGGGGAGACACTCAGTGTGGGGTCCCCCTGCCATAACATTAATCTGCCCCCCAGCCAGTCAGCCCAGGGTTGGAATTCCTCGGAAAGTGGGAACCCCAAAAAATAAAAATGGGGTCCCCCCCTCCCGAGCAATAACCAGCACTGGGCTGATAGCCCAGTGCTATGCCCCGCACCCCTGGTGGCGGTGGGTGCGGGGTTCATTGTGTGTTAATATTGTTCTTTACAGGTGGCCTACAGGTCCCAGCAAGCCTGCCCCAGCATGCTGGCACTTGGAGAACCACAAGTGCCAGCATGCCCGGACATAAAGGGCCTGCTGGCACCTGTAGTCCACCTGCAAAGAATAGTAATATTGTTCTTTACAGGTAGCCTACAGGTCCCAGCAAGCCTGCCCCAGCATGCTGGCACTTGGAGAACCACAAGTGCCAGCATGCCCGGACATAAAGGGCCCGCTGGCACCTATAGTCCACCTGTAAAAAAAATATTAAAATAAAACGCCACACGTCTTGAAAAGAAGCTTTATTTAACTGGGTCTTCACCTGGGGGCGGCGGCCGTTAAGCTCTTTTGCGTGGCCGCCGCCTTCCCAGGGCTTCCGGCGTCTTCACCTGGGGGGCGCCACCCCCCCAGGGCTTCCAGCGTCTTCACCTGGTGGGCGGCGGCTGCTAAGCTCTTTTGCATAGCCGCCGCCCAGCCAGGACTTCCAGCCGTCTTCTTTCTTCAGGAGCTCTTCACAGCTCCTCCTCCGCCGTCGGACTGACTCTCCTCCGCCTCGCGCTGACTTATATAAGTCAGCCGGAGGGGGCGGGGCGATGACGCGGCGAGCCGTGATTGGCTCGCGGCGGCCATCTTGAATTTCAAAAATGACGCTGAGGCGCCATTTTTGAAACTGGAACCGCTCCGCTGCCAAACTCTGCAGATAAAGGTAATTTTCCGCCGCCGCACAGCCGCCGCAACCCGCCGCCTGCTCCACCGCCGCCCGCACAATCGCCGCATTCAGCCGCCCGCACAGTGATTGAGAGCGGATCCAGTGACGGATCCGCTGGCCAATCACTGTAGCCTCACTGACAGGGACGTGCTTTCATAGGTTGAAAGCACGTCCCTGTAGGAAAGCGGCACCACTAATGGTGCCGCTTTCCCATACATTTTCAATGGGCTTTTACAGCCCATGGCTAGTCCCCGCCCGTGTCCGCCCCCCGCTCCCCATATTATCCCCAGAGATAACGGGAGGCACCACGATCGGTGCCTCCCAAACACATAAGGAGGGGAGCAATGATCAGAATAATATTAAGAAGATACATATGACACAGAATATGTGTCATATGCATCTTCTTTGTATTATCTTAATCATTAATGACAGGGGAGGCACTGCCTCCCCAGCCTCCCCTGACTGCACGTCCCTGCTATACCCAATACATTTTGAACAAGAAAGGATTGAAAAATAGGGATAACTAGGATGTCCAGAACCTATCCAATTCTGCAAAACTGTCTTCCTCCCGGCAGTGCTAAAGGCTAGTAATAAATGCCTTATAGCCCTTTGTTATACATTCGCCCCAAGGTAAAATCCATAGAATTGCCCATTCAGAGGGTGAATGGAATATAGTTAGTCAAGTATTGGCATGCATATAACCGAATAGTGACAAAATTATCTAATCAAAGGTCATTCCCATGGACAGTGATAAGTATCAGCTTCTTCTTATTCACATTTAGGGCAAGTATGACTGGAGGAGAGAGCGATCAAGGACTGCTTGACAGGCGATAAATAGGTATTGTGGAATATACAATATTAAGACAACAGTTTTCCAGGAATAGGCTAGGCCTAGGGCCCAGACTAATATAGGAAAAGTGTGGGAAGGAAGTGTGGAAGCCACTTAGATATACCAGTGTATATCTCAGAATGATGTAGGACGTCATGCAGGAAGGAATAGGGTGTGGAGAGAACCTTGGAAGGAAGTAAGGGATGGGCCAGTATTCGATCTAATGCGTTAGACCAGTCTGCAGCAGACAAATGCCACAGTACAAGACTGATACAGTGCTGAGTTTGTAGAAATACCAGAGGGAAGGGTTGTATAATCTCAAGTTTGTCAGATGCCTCCACAAAGTTCCGTGGTTCAATCCCAGTATTGTCTGGGTGCCAACATATGCTTCATTTTTTTAAAGTAGCTAGAGTATTCTTAACGTTAGCTTAAACTGATTGCTGCAAGCATTGTGTGGCTTAAATACACGGTGGATTGGGAGGACACAAGAAATATACAACAGTATTTTACAGAAGATGGGCTTGTATAACCATGCTACTGTAGAAATCACAACCATTGATTAATGATAAATGTCAGTAAGGCATAGTGACCAAGAATTAACTGTATAATGAGACTGGAGTGCACTCTGTATTTATTATTTTATTGGATAGCCTTTTTCATCCCATCATGTTTTATAAAACACCCGTCGGCCATAACATTAAAATCACCTGGCTATTATCATGTAGGTCCCCCTTGTGCTGCCAAAATAGCTCTGACCTATCAAGGGTACAACCTCCACAAGGCCCCTGAAGGTGTCCTGTGGTATCTTTCAGCAAGACTTTACCAGCAGATCTTTAAGATGGGGACTCCATGGCTCGGACCATCCCACAGATGCTTGATTGGATTGAGATCTGGTTAAATTTAAGGCCAAGTCAATACCTTGAAATTCTCAAATTATTCCTGAACAATATTTACAGTGTTGCTGGGTGCATTATCACGCTGAAAGAGGCTACTCACATCAGGGAATATTGTTGCCAAGAAGGGGTGTACTTGATCTGCAACAATGTTTAGGTAGCTAGTACATATTAGTGTAACATCCACATCAATGCTAGAACCCAAGGCTTCCCAGCAGAACATTGTCCAGAGCATCACACTGCCTCCTCCCCATAGAGTATCCTGTTGCCATTACTTCCCCAGGTAAACAACTCACTTGCAACCGGCCATCCACATGATGTAACAGAAAATGTGAATCATCAGACCAGGCCACCTTCTTTTATTGCTCCATTGTCCAGTTCTGATGCGCCTGTGCCCATTGTAGTCGCTTTCGGTGGTAGACAAGTATCAGTATGGGCACACTGCCTGGTATATGGCTACACAGCCCCAATGCAGCAAGCTGCGATGCACTGTGCATTCTCGCACCTTCCTACCATAGCCAGCATTAACGTTTTAAGAAATTTGTACTACAATAGCTCTTCTATGGCTAGCATTCACTTCGCACATGCATCAATTAGGCTTGGGCGCCCATGACCCTGTCGCTATTTCACCAGTTGTACTTCCTTGGACCACATTTCGTAGATATGATCCACTGCATTCTGGGAAAATAAGACTGGCATTTTGGAGATGCTCTGACCCAGTCATCTAGCCATCACAATTTGCCCATTTTTCCTGCTTCCACATCAACATCAAGAACTGAGTGTTCACTTGCTGCTGAATATATCCCACCCCATGACCATTATGATGAGATAATCAATGTTATTCACTTCACCTGTCAGTGGTTTTAATGTTATGGCTGATGTATGACTGAGAATATACACTGTATATTATTGTTATACCTACTTCTTTGTTAAATACTCATTAACTGATAAAAAAAAGTCATGTAGTTGTCATTTGTTTTATTGTATAAGGTTTTTTTTTAGGATAAATTCATTATTTATTTGGGTAGTTTTTGTAATTATTAATAGCTTACCTTCACTCATTACAACAAAAACATAACAATTTAAAAAATTAATTTACTTCTATTAAAATTAACCTGAATGATATGTTTGAACGGTCAGTGCTGCAAGTAGATTTTTTTTCTCAGTGGTACGGATAATTAAAATGGGCATGGTCACACAAAACTAGGGGAGTGGCTACTTGACAATAGGGGCATGGCCACATTATGCCACACACCGTAATTCCCCTTACACATTATGCCACACACTGTAATGCCCATTACACATTATGCCACTGACACCATTTTATGTCCCACACACAAAATTGGCCCTTATAAATTATGCCCCAGTGGTGGGCTGGTGGTACTGCATTCCACCACTATATTTCTTAATGGATCTCCATACCACCCCGTACCAACCTACTTTCAGCACTGTGAACGGTATATAATAACAAAATAATATGGTGGCGTTCCTTTAATGTTACATTTACACTGAGGAAAACACTATTTTATGATACCTAGTTTTTCTCTTACTGGCCCAGATTTATCAAGCCCTGGAGAGTGATAAATTGCATGGTGATAAAGTACCAATGTCAACCAGCTCCTAACTGCCATGTTTGAAAAATGACAGTTAGGAGCTGATTGATTGGAACTTTATCCCTATGCAATTTATGACTCTCCAAGGCTTGATAAATCTGGGTCACTGTATTTGCAGCTATTTATTATATGTTTTACCAGTAGTGCAAGCCTATCTTTCACTAAAACAGAGCACATTTTCTAACATTGATTACTGTCATTTTAACCATTTATTATTTGACATGAAATATTACCAAATATATTATACTTACAAAGACTGAAGATTGCGAAGATTGTGAAAAGCTTCACTTGGAGCTTGTTTTAACTGGTTATTCTGCAACATGCTAATAAAAACAGAGATAAATTATTTATATTGTACTATATGATATCTCTTTGTAATATAATTCATACAGGAAGGTAGGCTTATGTTCAAATGTATTGTGCATTATTTGACTTTGTCATTTAAGGTTTGCACAAAAAGACACACAGTAGAAACACAATAGAATCAGTTTCAGGCTTAAATGTTTAAACACTGGTCTGTGAATTCACTAGAGGGTTCTGGAAGCTAAGATAAACTACAGGAGGATGCATCAGCATGCAGATCCCCGCAGGTCGGTGGCAGGTATTCACCTGCTTCAAAACAAAATATGTTTAACAGCCGTTGCCAGTCACATAATGGCAAAAACAACACACCATATAGGCATATTTACTCAGCTGCATTTTCAAAGGAACATTTTCTCATTTTAAAAACTGTGTCAGTCACAGCAAAATAAAAGCGGTTTCATAGTCAGTGTCCTAATGTTACTGTAAAATTATTTCTTCTGTGCTAAGTTAGTCTGATATTACACAGCACAGTCTCTGTATTATTTATTACAATTTCAAATACACCTTATACCAGTGGTTTCTAAAGTTATTTGAATCACGGTGCCCTAGAATATCAGAATTTTTTTCACGGCACCCCTAGGCCAAAAATTTCTTATTGAGAAGTTTGGAAAGAAATATTACATTAAGTAGATCGCGTTTATATGTCATCCTTAGGGTCAGTTGTGTGGTGAGGGACAAGATTTGCTTCTGTTTGGCCATATATTTTATGACTGGCAGCCACCAGCACTGGTTTTGCCTATTATACTGACCATGAATAATTTGAATTGGTCCTGGACCACCAACCCAGGGCACCCCTGCAAGTGTCCCGAGGCACCCCAGGGAGCCACGGCACACAGTTTGGGAACCTCTGCCTTATACAGTAGGTCACAATGTACCTCTACTCGGGGGCGGCTTAGCCACAGGGAAGATTTCTGGTGGGCCGATGTGCATGTAGGGCCTGTTTTGTTTGTTAACATGTGAGGGGTGATGCTGCTGCCATGGTTACACGTTATCTGTGGTGCTGCCCATGTGAGGCCACTTCTACAAATTTTTCCAGGGCCACTCTGCCCCAATCTGCCCCTGCCCGACTTTGAAAGAAAGTGCAATGGATGCTAGTGCTTCATAAGCGTTAATAAATAAATGAATATATAGATGTTAGAGCAAAGAATTTGTGTCTCTTGGTGTCACTGGGCCTTTCAAACAGCAGTGGAAATTTGCCACAATTTTTTCCCATTGGGGCCAAGTTGTTTGATCGTTTTTTTTCCTGTGGGGGCCAATGCGTTATGTTTTTTTTCTTGTGCAATGTTTTTCATCTGCGCTTGCATCTGAGTTGCACCGCACATGCATGTACCATGATGGTGTTCGTACAGAGTTGCAGTACACACATACCGGGAAGTGTATTAGAAATATGTTGGGCATTACTGTGTGGGCGGTCGGCTAATCAGATGCAGGGGGTTGGCAAATCAGATGCAGGTAACGTAGTGTGGGCATGTTGCTGAAAGTGCTTCCATATAGAGACGTTGAATTGATCACATTGGAGGCCATACTCAGAAGGATGATTTGCACCTAACATAGGACTGGTGAAGGTTTCAATGGTGTGACCGATGGTGGCATCCAAAGATGCACAAAGCATGATTGCAGCATCTGTAGACACTGAAAGTTGGAATCTCAGTCCTTGCAAATTTGGATGTACGGATGTACACTAGGGAAGGGCATTGTAGTGTCATTAGCATTAATTCAAAGACGCAACTGCAGCAAAAGATGCAAGGATGCTGCAACTGCACTCAACTCAGAAACAGACCCTATGAGGAAGAATCCCACCCCTCAACAGATCCTGCCCCCATTAGGGCTGATTCCATAAATTTCCTAGGCTGGTGTTCCATCCCAATCCACCCCTGCCTCTACTAGCAATGC
Source organism: Pseudophryne corroboree (assembly GCF_028390025.1). Lineage (NCBI taxonomy): Eukaryota > Metazoa > Chordata > Amphibia > Anura > Myobatrachidae > Pseudophryne > Pseudophryne corroboree. The sequence continues at coordinate 515,652,508 of NC_086449.1, forward strand.
TCAGCATAGTACAATCTGATATAAGAGCCTATTTATCAGATAATGGTGGTCATTCCGAGTTGATCGCTAGCTGAAAATGTTCGCTGCGCTGAGATTAAGTAAAATACCAGCACTTCTGCACGCGCAACGTACTTTCACAACGGCCGATGTATTTTTACACAAGGTCTAGCGATGCTTTTGAGTCGCAATGGCAGCCGCAGAGTGATTGACATAAAGTGGGCGTTTCTGGGTGTCAACTGACCGTTTTCAGGGAGTGCTCGAAAAAATGCAGGCATGCCAGGAAAAACGCAGGCGTGGCTGGCCGAACGCAGGGCGTGTTTGTAACGTCAAATCTGGAACTGAATGATCTGAAGTGATCGCAAGCGCTGAGTAGGTCTGGAGCTACTCTAAAACTGCACAATTTGTTTTTGTAGCCGCTCTGCGATCCTTTCGTTCGCACTTCTGCTAAGCTAAAATACACTCCCAGAGGGTGGCGGCTTAGCGTTTGCACGACTGCTAAAAACTGCTAGCGAAAGATCAACTCAGAATGACCCCCAATATGTGTGGGATATTCCCCAAAAAACTCCCATTTTGGTGGGGATACAAGGTTAACTTAGTACCTCGGGGGTAATTCAGACTGCATAGCTGCAGCGGCAGCGATAGCAGTCTGAATTACTTTGTGGAGTGCGTAATAATAATAATAATAATAATATGAATATGAAGCCCTTTGCAGTGTGCGCATGCGCAGCGGGTGCACTGCGCGTGCACACCCCGGGAGCCCAGTGAGATGCTACCAGCATCTCAGGGCTGCGATCGCCTCTGCCTGATTGACAGGCAGAGGCGGTCGCGGGGTGGGAGGGGGCGTGCCAATGGCATGGAGGCGTGTCCGGACCGCTGGGGGAGCGGGCCGAGGGGGTTGCGTGAATTCACATGCAGCCACTGCGATCCAGGACGTGGCGGGTAGCGGCCTGCCAGCGCGCAGGAGCTGCGCTGGCAGCAAGCTACTCGCCAGGTAAACAAGCATCGCTGCTGTGCAATGCTTTTGTACCTGTACGGGGGGTAGGGCCTGACATGCGTTGCGGACTAGCCCTGTGCTGGGCGTCCCCCCTCGCATGTCACAGTACCTGATCGTAGATGTGCTAAATTTAGGACATCTACGATCAGATCTGAATTACCCCCTTAGTACATTGGTAAAAATACATATTTTTTTGCAAAACACTGCTATCACTGTATACCATAGCAGTGACAGTTTACAGCCCTAAGTAACAAGCTGAGCCAATGGCTCCATGCTTTCAGTTAACTGTATTACGTACAACAACAAAGTATCTGTCTCTGTCAATATATCTGCATATACATATTAATATATATATATATATATATATATATATATATATATATATATATACACATACACACACATATAAAAACAATATGAAAAAGAACGTAATGTGATTTCATCAACTCAATCAGGCATTATCTCAATGAATTATATATATTATTTTAAAAGAAAAAAGAAAAAAATGGAAAAATAAAACGCAGTGAAGTGGTCATTCTACGAGTGTATATATGTGTATATATATATATATATATATATATATATATATATATATATATATATACATATACACATACAGTATATAGTACAATATAAAGTGTTTTGGATTATTGGATGAAATGGTAAAGCAATTTGGAAATAGTGTAATTAGTGGCCTAGGGCAATTTAGAGCAGTAATTGGAAATATATACCACAAATGCTTACTCTACTTACAGAACTTTGAGACTGTTGAGCCCGGCAAAAGCTCCCTTGGGGATGTATGTCAAGTCATTTCCTGCAAGACGTCTGCAAAGTAAAAGAAAAAAAGAAAAATAAAGTTAATCCATTTCTCATCATGTGGAACTCATTTAAACAAGATACATCTCAATGCATCACAACTATTCACTGAGCAGACATGCCAGGCATAATTGTTCTACTGTCTTGTCTTGTTATGAAAAAAACCCAAAGTAAATAAATAAGTGATCTCTATAAGTGAAAGCAGTGCGAAGAAACATAAATGTTTCATTATTACTGCAGAGTGAGTCTTGTACGTAGAACATATATGTTTATATGTGCCAAGAGAGAGGGCAGCCGCATCACTCATCATGACCGGATAGTGCTCTTAAAGTCAAGGGACAGATAATGTTCTTCAAAAAGACTTTAATCTGTTAAATTCTGAAACAATCTTTTTCAATTTACATTTCAATATACAGCAGTACATGACTTGAGAACTCCGTATTAATAAATGTATTCATTTTAAATGTATTAAAATAAGTTTAGCTACACATTATACAACATATATACCATAATTGTCAATTATACTTAAATGCACTTACATTACTTTAATAACTAATTGAATAATGAATAGCACAGGTAATAAATCACATCATTATACTAAAGCCGGTCATACGTCCAGAATTATATTGTTTCAAACAGACAACTAGTTGTCGCAGCTATACTTCTGGTTCTGTCACAACCCCTTCACTGGCTGTTGTTCTCAATGAGAAATAAAATGACTGAAATGACATGCAAATAAAAGACTTTGCTGCAGCCAGATGATAGAGCAGATATCAGGTGATAGAGCAGATAATTAGTTTAGGTGACAGAGCAGATAATCAGTTTAGGCAGCTAGACTGATTATCTGGTGATAGATCAAGATGATAGGTGCAGATAATCAGTCTAGGCAACAGGCTGGGTACAGCCGATCCCTATCTGCATTATGCTACGTGTGTCAGACACATGGAGGAACCGCTACTTAGCATTCTAGCCAGACAAATAATACAGAGGAGGCACTGCTGATATGTGATATGTCTACAGGAGCATTATATTTTTCACACATGGCAACTTTGTACGGAAATATGGCAATTTTAGATCAAAGTGTTCTATAATCACTTTTGTATGCGAGTCTACAATATGCTGGACAGAAAATACAGTCAGCAATTGACCACATCAAACTAACTGTATACAGTCACTAGGTGACAGGTATTATTTAGTTTTACGGGATTATTTTCTCCAGCCTGTTCCTTGACTAATCAGGTCCGTCTGAACCAATCAGGCTTCTGCATGTGTAATATTGTCCGCAGAGCAGAATAAGAAGATTGCAGTGGATATGAACAGGCTTACATGTGGCTGTTTCCTTAGCAACCACTGAGGGATGGGCTGTTTCCTTAGCAACCACGTTATACTCTGCGGCCCAGCACAGAGTGGGTTAAACCAAGGGGTAATTATTGACAGGACAGGGAGACAAGTTTTAATTAATGAGAGCCAGTGATGTTTCAACCGGGAAACATGTACTCCCCTCTCCATATACTATCCCTTATACAGCTCTTTCCTGATGTATCTTCCACTTACCTCTTACTCCATGTCTCTATACTTATTTATGTCACTTTCTCTTTCTCTGTCTAGGTCACAAACCATACTTGCCGATGTTTTAATATTCCTCTCTGGGTGAAGCCCAGAGAGGATAAGCAGCTGGGGTCTTCAGAGACTGGGGCCAGGTACCCACATCATTAGGCCCTGCTGCCAGGATGATGAATCCCATAAATTGTGGGTCTTCAAGCAAGGGGTGGTGCTAAAATTATGTCTGTTGCATCATATAGCCCCGCCTCCTCCACCATACTGACCCACGATTACCAGCATTATCTGCCTATCCTTGGAAGCGGGTGGCTTGCTAGAGGAGTCGGAAGAATAGGGAGTCTCCCGCAACTTCCGGGAGAGTAGGTAAGTAAAGGGTCTACTTACTGAGCCTTGGATGGAGATAAAGTCACTGGAGATAAAGTACCAGCCAAACAGCTCCTAACTGTCATTTTGCAAACACAGCCTGTGACATGGCAGTTAGGAACTGACTGGCTGGTACTTTATCTCCAGCGACTTAATCTCCATCAAAGGCTTAGTAAATAGACCCCTTACTTACCTACTCTCCCGGAAGTTGCGGGTATGTGTCAGTCATTCACTGCATGCTTAACTAGAGAAGCCCCTCCTTCCTAGCATGGCAACCACCTGCTGTAGAGGAATGATAGAGAGCATACCACATAATTAGGAAAAAATACATAAATAATCCAATAATTTAATGTGGATTATTTACATCAACAAAACACACACACATACATCTACTTTCCCTTTAAAATAAGTAAGAAAGTTAGAGCTAGGACATCATTTGAACATTGACAATTTACAGGATTTGTTAAATAAAAAACATTTTACATCTATTTCATTGATGGTATTATTATTATTACCACTAAAATTATTTGACATATACTCAAAAGTAAACAAAAAGGTGATTGATCAATTTTTGGCGCTGTACCTTGTTAGATGTAATTTACTTAGCCCAAGCAGAGATTTTATCTGTTTTTCAGGGTTAAAACATTTATTTGAAACACAGGCGATATAATGACACAATGAATTCATTGTTTGGACATAAAAACAATGAACAACAAAAAACATCAAAATAAAGTGCAGAAAAAAAGACAATTGGGTACCATAAGTACTTGTACCATTATTGAATCTCTTAGAGGTTTATAAAGGTGCTCCTAGTGGTACAAATACTTATGGTACCCAATTGTCTTTTTTCTGCACTTTATTTTGATGTTTTTTGTTGTTTATTGTTTTTATGCACAAACAAGGTGAATGCATGGTGTCATTATATCACCTGTGTTTCAAATAAATGTTTTAACCCTGAAAAACAGATAAAATCTCTGCTTGGGCTAAGTAAATTACATCTAACAAGGTACAGTGCACAAAATTGATCAATCACCTTTTTGTTTACTATTGAATCTCAAGTAATTACTTTTTTTTTTTTACTTATAACTGATTAATTGTGCTGCAAGTTCCTTTGTTTCATTGCACAAATTCCACAACCCACTCTGCCGAAATAGTTCCATATACTCATAAAGAAATGATCTGCCGCATTTTATTTATCCTCTATAATCCACAATGTGACATTCCAAAATACTGTCAATGTTACAGGCAAGTAATATTACCTATGATCAGTACTTAAAGTGGTCCTAGAGAGGTGGTGGAACTCCCCCCCCCCCCCCTCCCCCCAGCAATAAAGGTATTGCGGCGCCCCCCCAAAAGGGGTGTGGTCTCAAAAAGAAAGAGGCGTGGTCACTCAATAGTATCCCCAATTAAAATTATGCCTCACAGCAGCACAATCTTATTCACATTACACCACAAAGTAGTGTTCCTTATTCATGTTATGACACATAGGCCAGTATTTACTAAAAATCCGAGTTTGGCCGATTTGTGTTTTTTTTTCTAAGTCCCAATCCGGGAATTCACTAAGCACCAATCTCGGCAGTGTCTGGTCTATTCGTAATGGTTTGAATGACAACCTTCCGAAATACGAATGAATAGACCATCGTTCAAACGCGGCTGTTATTTCATAGAATACGGGCATTCACTATTCATTCGTATTTGGGTGTTAGTTTCTGAGTGCTCAAGTGCGGGTCTGTTTTTTTTCGATTCGATAAAAAAAGCAGCAAAAAAATAGACCTGCTTTTTCCAGTCGAGTTTGGATCACCATGCACGGATCAGTGAGATATGTGCATGGTTATCTATGGGAAAGGGTCTGTTTAGTGTAAAATCAGAAAAAAAAATTGCGTGGGGTCCCCCCTCCTAAGCATAACCAGCCTCGGGCTCTTTGAGCCGGTCCTGGTTGAAAAAATATGGGGGGGAAAATGACAGGGGTCCCCCCATATTTAATCAACCAGCACCGGGCTCTGCGCCTGGTCCTGGTTCCAAAAAATAAGAATTTACTCACCGGTAATTCTATTTCTCGTAGTCCGTTGTGGATGCTGGGTACTCCGTAAGGACCATGGGGAATAGACGGGCTCCGCAGGAGACTGGGCACTCTAAAAGAAAGATTAGGTACTATCTGGTGTGCACTGGCTCCTCCCTCTATGCCCCTCCTCCAGACCTCAGTTAGGGAAACTGTGCCCGGAAGAGCTGACACTACAAGGAAAGGATTTGGAATCCAGGGTAAGACTCATACCAGCCACACCAATCACACCGTACAACTCGTGATAACTATACCCAGTTAACAGTATGAATAACAACTGAGCCTCACTGAACAGATGGCTCATAACAATAACCCTTTAGTTAAGCAATAACTATATACAAGTATTGCAGACAATCCGCACTTGGGACGGGCTCCCAGCATCCACTACGGACTACGAGAAATAGAATTACCGGTGAGTAAATTCTTATTTTCTCTGACGTCCTAGTGGATGCTGGGTACTCCGTAAGGACCATGGGGATTATACCAAAGCTCCCAAACGGGCGGGAGAGTGCGGATGACTCTGTAGCACCGAATGAGCAAACTCAAGGTCCTCCTCAGCCAGGGTATCAAACTTGTAGAATTTTGCAAACGTCTTTGATCCCGACCAGGTAGCAGCTCTGCAAAGTTGTAAAGCCGAGACCCCTGGGGCAGCCGCCCAAGAAGAGCCCACCTTCCTCGTGGAATGGGCTTTGACTGATTTAGGATGCGGCAGTCCAGCCGCAGAATGTGCAAGTTGAATCGTGCATTAGATCCAGCGAGCAATAGTCTGCTTAGAAGCAGGAGCACACAGCTTGTTGGGTGCATGCAGGATAAACAGCGAGTCAGTTTTTCTGACTCTAGCCGTCCTGGAAACATAGATTTTCAGGGCCCGGACTATGTCCAGCAACTTGGAAGCCTCCAAGTCCCGAGTAGCCGCAGGCACCACAATAGGTTGGTTCAAATGAAACGCTGATACCACCTTAGGGAGAAATTGGGGACGAGTCCTCAATTCTGCCCTGTCCATATGGAAGATCAGATAGGGGCTTTTACATGACAAAGCCGCCAATTCTGACACACGCCTAGCCGAAGCCAAGGCCAAAAGCATGACCACTTTCCACGTGAGATATTTCAACTCCACGGTCTGAAGTGGCTCAAACCAATGTGATTTTAGGAAATCCAACACAACGTTAAGATCCCAAGGTGCCACTGGGGGCACAAAAGGGGGCTGAATATGCAGCACTCCCTTAACAAACGTCTGAACTTCAGGCAGTGAAGCCAGTTCTTTTTGAAAGAAAATAGACAGGGCCGAAATCTGGACTTTAATGGATCCCAATTTTAGGCCCATAGTCACTCCTGACTGTAGGAAGTGCAGAAATCGACCCAGCTGAAATTCTTCCGTTGGGGCCTTCATAGCCTCACACCAAGCAACATATTTTCGCCATATGCGGTGATAATGTTTTGCTGTCACATCCTTCCTAGCTTTTATCAGCGTAGGAATGACTTCAACCAGAATGCCCTTTTCCATCAGGATCCGGCGTTCAACCGCCATGCCGTCAAACGCAGCCGCGGTAAGTCTTGGAACAGACAGGGCCCCTGCTGCAGCAGGTCCTGTCTGAGAGGCAGAGGCCAAGGGTCCTCTGAGATCATCTCTTGCAGTTCCGGGTACCAAGTCCTTCTTGGCCAATCCGGAACGATGAGTATAGTTCTTACTCCTCTCTTTCTTATTATCCTCAGTACCTTTGGTATGAGAGGAAGAGGAGGGAACACATAAACCGACTGGTACACCCACGGTGTCACTAGAGCGTCCACAGCTATCGCCTGAGGGTCCCTTGACCTGGCGCAATATCTTTTTAGCTTTTTGTTGAGGCGGGACGCCATCATGTCCACCTGTGGCCTTTCCCAACGATTTACAATCAGCTGGAAGACTTCTGGATGAAGTCCCCACTCTCCCGGGTGGAGGTCGTGCCTGCTGAGGAAGTCTGCTTCCCAGTTGTCCACTCCCGGAATGAACACTGCTGACAGTGCTATCACGTGATTTTCCGCCCATCGGAGAATCCTTGTGGCTTCTGCCATCGCCATCCTGCTTCTTGTGCCGCCCTGTCAGTTTACATGGGCGACCGCCGTGATGTTGTCTGACTGAATCAGCACCGGCTGGTTTTGAAGCAGGGGTCTTGCCTGACTTAGGGCATTGTAAATGGCCCTTAGTTCCAGAATATTTATGTGTAGGGAAGCTTCCTGACTCGACCATTGTCCTTGGAAGTTTCTTCCCTGAGTGACTGCCCCCCAACCTCGGAGGCTTGCATCCGTGGTCACCAGGACCCAGTCCTGTATGCCGAAACTGCGGCCCTCGAGTAGATGAGCACTCTGCAGCCACCACAGCAGAGACATCCTGGCCCTCGGGGACAGGGTGATCAGCCGATGCATCTGAAGATGCGATCCGGACCACTTGTCTAACAGATCCCACTGAAAGATCCGTGCATGGAATCTGCCGAATGGAATTGCCTCGTAAGAAGCTACCATCTTTCCCAGGACTCGCGTGCAGTGATGCACCGACACCTGTTTTGGTTTTAGGAGGTCTCTGACCAGAGATGACAACTCCTTGGCCTTCTCCTCCGGGAGAAACACCTTCTTCTGTTCTGTGTCCAGAATCATACCCAGGAACAGCAGACCCGTCGTAGGAACCAGCTGCGACTTCGGGATATTCAGAATCCAGCCGTGCTGTTGTAGCACTTCCTGAGACAGTGCTACTCCGACCAACAACTGCTCCCTGGACCTCGCCTTTATAAGGAGATCGTCCAAGTACGGGATAATTATAACTCCCTTCTTTCGAAGGAGTATCATCATTTCGGCCATTACTTTGGTAAATACCCTCGGTGCCGTGGACAGACCAAACGGCAACGTCTGGAATTGGTAATGGCAGTCCTGTACCACAAAACGGAGGTACACCTGGTGAGGTGGGTAAATGGGGACATGTAGGTAAGCATCCTTGATGTCCAGTGATACCATGTAATCCCCCTCTTCCAGGCTTGCAATAACCGCCCTGAGCGATTCCATTTTGAACTTGAACTTCCTTATATAAGTGTTCAAGGATTTCAAATTTAGAATGGGTCTCACCGAACCGTCTGGTTTCGGTACCACAAACATTGTGGAATAGTAACCCCGTCCCTGTTGAAGGAGGGGAACTTTTATTATCACCTGCTGGAGGTACAGCTTGTGAATTGCCGCCAGTACTACCTACCTGTCCTGGGGAGTAGCTGGTAAGGCTGATTTGAGGTAACGGCGAGGGGGAGACGTCTCTAATTCCAGCTTGTATCCCTGAGATACCACTTGTAGAACCCAGAGATCCACCTGTGAGCGAACCCACCGGTCGCTGAAGTTCTGGAGACGGGCCCCCACCGCACCTGGCTCCACCAGTGGAGCCCCAGCGTCATGCGGTGGACTTAGTGGAAGCAGGGGAGGATTTTTGTTCTTGGGAACTGGCTGTATGGTGCAGTTTTTTCCCTCTACCCCTGCCTCTAGGCAGAAAGGACGTGCCTTTAACCCGCTTGCCTTTTTGGGGCCGAAAGGACTGTACCTGATAATACGGTGCTTTCTTAGGCTGTGAGGGAACCTGAGGTAAAAATGTCGACTTCCCAGCTGTTGCTGTGGAAACGAGGTCCGAGAGACCATCCCCAAACAATTCCTCACCCTTGTAAGGCAAAACCTCCATGTGCCTTTTAGAATCCGCATCACCTGTCCACTGCCGAGTCCATAATACTCTCCTGGCAGAAATGGACATTGCATTAATTCTAGATGCCAGCCGGCAAATATCCCTCTGTGCATCTCTCATATATAAGACGACGTCTGTAATATGCTCTATGGTTAGCAAAATCGTATCCCTGTCGAGGGTATCAATATTTTTTGACAGGGCATCGGACCAAGCTGCTGCAGCACTACACATCCAAGCTGAAGCAATTGCAGGTCTCAGTATAGTACCTGAGTGTGTATATACAGACTTCAGGATAGCCTCCTGCTTTCTATCCGCAGGCTCCTTTAAGGCGGCCGTATCCTGAGACGGCAGTGCCACCTTTTTTGACAAGCGTGTGAGCGCCTTATCCACCCTCGGGGATGTCTCCCAACGTAACCTGTCCTCTGGCGGGAAAGGGTACGCCATCAGTAACTTTTTAGAAATCACTAGTTTCTTATCGGGGGAAGCCCACGCTTCTTCACACACTTCATTCAACTCATCTGATGGGGGAAAAACCACTGGTTGCTTTTTCTCCCCAAACATAATACCCTTTTTAGTGGTACCTGGGTTAATGTCAGAAATGTGCAACACATTTTTCATTGCCGCAATCATGCAACGGATGGCCCTAGTGGACTGTACATTAGTCTCATCCTCGTCGACACTGGAGTCAGACTCTGTGTCGATATCTGTGTCTGCCATCTGAGGTAGCGGGCGTTTTTGAGCCCCTGATGGCCCTTGAGACGCCTGGGCAGACACTGGCTGAGAAGCCGGCTGTCCCACAGCTGTTATGTCATCGAACCTTTTATGCAAGGAGTTGACACTGTCGTGTAAAACCTTCCACATATCCATCCACTCTGGTGTTGACCCCGCAGGGGGTGACATCACATTTATCGGCACCTGCTCCGCCTCCACATAAGCCTCCTCATCAAACATGTCGACACAGCCGTACCGACACACCGCACACACACAGGGAATGCTCTGACTGAGGACAGGACTCCACAAAGTCCTTTGGGGAGACAGAGAGAGAGAGTATGCCAGCACACACCACAGCGCTATATAATCAGGGATTTACACTAACACAAAGTGATTTTTCCCTATAGCTGCTATTCATATACAGTTTGCGCCTAAATTTAGTGCCCCCCCTCTCTTTTTTACCCTTTGAGCCTGGAAACTGCAGGGGAGAGCCTGGGGAGCTGTCTTCCAGCGGAGCTGTGAAGAGGAAATGGCGCCAGTGTGCTGAGGGAGATAGCCCCGCCCCCTTCTCGGCGGACTTCTCCCGCTCTTATAATTATATTATGGTGGGGGATTTTTGCACATATATAGTTTTTTAGACTATATTATGTGCTGTTTGCCAATGTAAGGTACTCTAATTGCAGCCCAGGGCGCCCCCCAGCGCCCTGCACCCATCAGTGACCGGAGTATGTGGTGTGCATAGGGAGCAATGGCGCACAGCTGCAGTGCTGTGCGCTACCTTAATGAAGACCGGAGTCTTCAGCCGCCGATTTCCAGGATGTTCTTCTTGCTTCTAGGGGGGATGGCGGCGCGGCTCCGGGACCGGACGACCGAGGCTGGGCCTGTGTTCGATCCCTCTGGAGCTAATGGTGTCCAGTAGTCTAGAAGCCCAAGCTAGCTGCAAGCAGGTAGCTTCGCTTCTCTCCCCTAAGTCCCTCGTAGCAGTGAGTCTGTTGCCAGCAGATCTCACTGAAAATAAAAAACCTAACAAATACTTTCTTTACTAGAAGCTCAGGAGAGCCCCTAGTGTGCAACCAGCTCGAGCCGGGCACAGATTCTAACTGAGGTCTGGAGGAGGGGCATAGAGGGAGGAGCCAGTGCACACCAGATAGTACCTAATCTTTCTTTTAGAGTGCCCAGTCTCCTGCGGAGCCCGTCTATTCCCCATGGTCCTTACGGAGTACCCAGCATCCACTAGGACGTCAGAGAAATACGGGGGACAAAAAGCGTAGGGGTCCCCCGTATTTCTGAAACCAGCACCGGGCTCCACTAGCTGGGGAGATAATGCCACAGCCGGGGGACACTTTGATATTGGTCCCTGCGGCCGTGCCATTAAAACCCCAACTAGTCACCCCTGGCCGGGGTACCCTGGAGGAGTGGGTACCCCTTCAATCAAGGGGTCCCCCCCTCCAGCCACCCAAGGGCCAGGGGTAAAGCCCGAGGTTGTCCCCCCCCCATCCAAGGGCGGCGGATGGGGGGCTGATAGCCAAGTGTGAAATTGTGAATATTGTTTTTAGTAGCAGTACTACAAGTCCCAGCAAGCCTCCCCCGCAAGCTGGTACTTGGAGAACCATAAGTACCAGCATGCGGTGGAAAACCAGGCCCGCTGGTACCTGTAGTACTACTACTAAAAAAATACCCCAATAAAAACAGAACACACACACCGTGACAGTACAACTTTATTACATACATGCATACCAACATACACACATACTTACCTATGTTCCCACGAGGCTCGGTCCTCTTCTCCATGTAGAATCCTTGGGGTACCTGTGAAAAAAATTATACTCACATAATCCAGTGAAGAATCCGGCCTTTGAATAATCCACGTACTTGGCAAAAAAATAAAACGCAAACCCGACCACGCACTGAAAGGGGTCCCATGTTTACACATGGGACCCCTTTCCCCGACTGCCAGGACCCCTCCTGACTCCTGTCAAAGAGGGTCCCTTCAGCAAATCAGGGAGCGCCATGTCGTGGCACCCTCCTGATTGGCTGTGTGCTACAGTAGTGTCTGTCAGGCAGTACACGGCAGTGATACAATGTAGCGCCATATTGTCCACTGAGGAGCACCAAAATATATATTGGCTTACCAAAAAAATTAGGCTTGGGCCTGCCCTGGGTGGTATGGCAAAGTAGTGTACACACCAGCAGAATGTTCCTAACCAAAGGAGCAGTCCAGTGGTTTATTAAGAGTTGCGGGTATAGCCATACTCACTGTGGTTACACTGGTAAAGGCATGATGCAGAGCTTGTACACAAGATGCGGGTAGCAGTGCCAGGTGCTGGAACAGTGGTAACGCAGGTAAATTAGGTAGGTCTCCTGGAGCTAAGAGGAAGACATCTGTCTCCCACTATATCATTCTACACAGTAACAAGATGGCACCACGCCTGCGCAGTACTAATGTGGTTAGGGAATGAAGAATCCCTGGAGGAACTATGTTGAAGCATGTGCAGTAGAGCTCTCCCATTCTATCATCTCCTCTCCGCATCTCAGCCTCTTTTTGAGTCCAAGATGGCAGATGTGAAATGCTGTATCTGAATACAATAATTTCACTACAGCAATCTTGGACTCAAAACTAGACTGCCTTTATCCTAGGAGCCAGCAACAGTGGGGAGGAGACAACAGCAGTTACTGTGGCCGTGCATGGCAAGTACTGTATATCCACTTTTGAGGCACTGTCCCATCGTTCCACCCAGGTGCTGCAGTGTCCTGTGGGGGGAGGGGGAGATGGAGAGGCCCTCTGTTACCCGCTGCTCTGGTTAGCAGAGCAAACAGTGAATCGTTGCTGTGCACATGGAGTGTATTCCGTGGAGGGAGAGTTTGGGGGCAGCCCAGATGCTCCCAGATTGCTGAGCATGACAAAGATAGAGGTGTGGCTCATGGGATTGCATATTCCATGAGGACAGACCCCTTGTTGCAAGGCCACATCCTTTTTGGTCCTGACTTCTATTGTAGAGAAGTTGGGAGGTATGGGTTTGGGCGGGTAATGTGTCCTGGAGGGCAAAGGGCAGGCTAGCTGGAAAGGGGATGATATTCTGCATTCCTTGCCCTGAGCCTGTGCACACCTATGTTGTCAAAAGAAAATGTTATTAAAAACATTTCTAAGGACATAAAAAGCAATGGCATACCCATGTTAGCATCTCTATTACTCTAGCACCTCCAAGAAATAATGTCCATGCCATATTGAAGGCAGGTTTCATCCAGGCTGGAGTACTTGGCCTAGTATACGATACACTTATTTCCCCAGTATTCAGTTGTTTTACAACACAGATCAGCGTACACTGCAGCTGGTGCTGAGCAGTCTATTCTGGTCTTCCATGATGCTTTGCAGCTGAGCTACTGATGTGCATTATCAGAGCTGTGTGAGAAAGCTGTGTCGGACTTGTCTTCAGTGCTCGTTCAGTAAATCCAGTATTTCACATTCTTTACCACTTCCCCAAATCCAACTGTATCCCTTTTACTGGCTGTTTGATGTTCAAAATGGTTAGACTGAAGACCAAAGGAATGAAAGAAAAAAAAAAAGAGAAACAAAAAATCTTCCGTGCCACATGGGCTGCTTCTAAAATTCCAGTGGTTTTGACACTGGGTAAGAGTCCAAATTTGGAACAGGCCCAAACATATTGTTTCCTTCAACCTAAAATGACCTGAACTAATAGGAGGAAAGATTGGATGTAACAGCTGCTCACTTAAGGGTACTACAGTGTAGTGCCACAAAGCATTCTGTATACAGGAATCAGTAGTGTTATACAGACATTCTCTGCACTGAAAAAAGCAGCTATAACCAGTGGCTCAGATTAACTCTTTATTATCTGTGGAGTCACTTAAGAACTTTGGATCCCATCTTTTACTGTAGATCTGGTGGCTGCCACACTCCTAGTTACGGCTCTGACATAACTTGTAAGGTAGAGAGACTTCTTTTTGGCGCACAAATAGAAGATAAATTGATGGGTATAAAAAGTAACTTTTAACAGATTTCAATTAAAACAACAGTCTCTTATGACTATTCTAACAATATTTTATTTCTTTTTTTAATAAAAATATTTTTTGCATATATTCACATTCATGTTCCTTTCTTGGAAATGACACTCTTTTGCGTGAAATATAATGGATTTGAGCCCTAAGATGGACTTTCTGCAGCACCGCAATCTTCAGCTACCCTAAAATAGGGTGTATTCAGGTACAGGGTTTGAGCTACCACCAGATAGAAAATTATTGTTGGTACCCAAACCACTTTTATCTCACACTGAATATATATTGAGGTGTTTTGACTGTTACAAAATGGAAGAAATAAATAAAAGTAGTTACGGCCCTGACATTACTTGTAAGGTATCCAGATGATAGGTTGACAATGTTCTGATCAACAAATAATATGTCAACACCAAATAATAGACATGAATTAATTAGGTCGATGGGTACAAAAGGTCGACAGTGCTTAGGATCGACAGGTTCAAAAGGTCAACATGACATAGGTTGACACATGTTTTTAAGGTTTAATACATGTTTTCTCAACTTTTGCTTAATGTACTATCTAAGTGAACATCTATTGGGAATAGTAACCTGTGTAGAGCGAGGAAGGGCCACAAAGCCTGAAGCGTAGCAATCCTGCGAGGGTAGATGCTAGTACTAATGGTGGTCAGATAGCATGAAACATACCAGATTTGGTCCATAAAAATGATAAACTGAAAACAAAACATGTGTCCACCATAAGTGTGTCCATCATGTTGACCTTTTGTACATGTCGACTTTTTCTACCTGCTGACCATTTGGTGTTGACCTATTGACAGTCAACCATAACATTGTTGATCTATTAACATAATTTTCTGGCGTCGGTTCCCCAATAGTCAGCACCGCTTCTTCAAAACAGTTTATTGAAGATTGATAGAATAGCATCAATGCAGATGAGCCTTGGTCACATGGTATAGCATAAACTTTGCTAAATGTTTTACGGGACTACTGCCCGCTTCTTCCGTTTATGTTTTTCTGGCAATCTTATTGCTGGATCACAATAAACATAATTTTTCTCCTTGCAGAGTGCCAGTGTCTAGCTTGTCTTGTGTGCCATTTTAATTAATTTACAAGCCTATCCTTTTATAGCTTCATGAGGAAATTGTCTTAATTCAATGATACTGTTCTTTTGCAGGCGAAGTTCAATAAAAATATATGACTTTATTATTTTGTATTATGACATGCAGGATGACAGTTGTAACTTGCCTGGTAGAGGACTGGAGTATGTGTATAAGTATTCTGCGGCTTTCAAACATAAATAAACCTCAGAATGGAGAACTGGAGGGCAAAGTACTTTAACCATTCAGCCATTCATGCAACACTCTATTTTTAAACATTTCAATCACAATTTCTGTCTAGAGCTACTCTAAATTTTTGAGACGGGTAGGTCAAATACATGTTGCTTGAATGTTAATTAATGGGTTTGTTCTAGTCAAACAAGAATGTGGAAAGTGACAAAAATGTGGATGGTGAATCAGTGTAAAGAATAAAAGGGTCACCGTTCAAACAATCAATTGAAAAAGTAAATTAACGACCAACCACAATGATAAAACAAAACTGGGTAATAACAAACAGTCATAGAGGTAGGAAGGCCCTGCTCGCAAGCGTATACTCTAAGTGCATCTAATGTATACTTATCTACTCTGTTGGGATGTCTGGGAGACTCCTGAATTTCAGAGAGATCTCCTGAGCTCACGTGAGAGTAAAAAGGCCATATGGATACTTCCCATTCCAATACAAAAGTGGGCAGGAGAATTAGCAACACTATTTAGAACACAAAGTAATCATGTTCTAAACTGCGCGATTGTACCGTTGGGCTCTGTACAATGGCCCAAACTTGGTATTCCCTTCTGGGGACATTTAAAAGAGGGTAAGTAAGGATATGTTTTTTCAATGGTATGTGAGGAAATGGCTTGTGGTTTGCTTTACTTGTGCAATGTGCACTTGAGTCTGCCAAGCCAAAATACAGTGTTTGAGCAATTTAGGGTGGGCAATTAATGTATCCATCAGATCACATTCTAATAGAACCTCTCTATTATGTATTGGCTCAAAAAATTGTTAAAACAATTTAAGAATACAAAGGTTAGGCTAGCTAGTATTTTTATGAGATAGTATTTAGTGTTCTGTTCTCTGAGCCATGGATGTTTAGTTTGTGTTGTCTATTGAAAAATAAGCAGAAGAGGTCCTGCCTTGCATTATCACCAAGCTATGTTTTACGACAAAAAAATTTATGATGTGTGTCTGGCCTGCTGCCTGCCATGTGATGTGTGTATTGTGTCTTATCAAGGCATATATTCTGCTCTCTTGTTTTTCTTCACTGTAAGGTTAGGCTCACAAAGGCGACTGTGATTGAATCAGCTCATTATAGTAGTATTATAAGAAAGCAGGCAGCAGGCAACTTTGACCATCAAGGTGTCAAAGCACTATGTGTAAGAATATAATCATCCTGTGAATGAATTCACATCACAGATATGCTGCACAGTTGTGTCATCTGTCAACAACTTTTGAATGAGCAGACGAAATATACAACTGTGTGTGTGTGTGTGTGTGTGTGTGTGTGTGTGTGTGTGTGTGTGTGTGTGTGTGTGTGTGACGTCCGGTATAGTTCATATCGTTTTTATTTGGAAGAATTAAGAATTTGCCACTGCTTAGAAGTAAAATAAGCTATGCAATAAGCAGAATTTCCCTCTTCCAGTCATTAGTCTTAAGATTCTATTTGCTACTGGTAGCAGTGGGCCATCGGTAACTGTCAGCTATCTCTGCATATCACAGCAATACATAATGATGTAACTGCACAATGAAAGCAGGAAGTTATACTGTATGGGCAATGACTGATTGCATGTACAATTGGCCCAGCAGGGATCCAGTGAAGCCTTACTGACTTTGCAGTAGAGATGAGCGGGTTCGGTTTCTCTGAAACCGAACCCGCACGAACTTCATGTTTTTTTCACGGGTCCGAGCAGACTCGGATCCTCCCGCCTTGCTCGGTTAACCCGAGCGCGCCCGAACGTCATCATGACGCTGTCGGATTCTCGCGAGACTCGGATTCTATATAAGGAGCCGCGCGTCGCCGCCATTTTCACACGTGCATTGAGATTGATAGGGAGAGGACGTGGCTGGCGTCCTCTCCATTAGAAATTAGATTAGAAGAGAGAGAGAGATTGTGCAGAGTCAGACAGAGTTTACCACAGTGACCAGTGCAGTTGTTGTTAGTTAACTTTTATTTATTTTAATATAATATATCCGTTCTCTGCTATATCCGTTCTCTGCCTGAAAAAAAACGATACACAGCAGCAGCCAGTCACACAGTGTGACTCAGTCTGTGTGCACTCAGCTCAGCCCAGTGTGCTGCACATCAATGTATAAAAGGCAAAGCTTATAATAATTGTGGGGGAGACTGGGGAGCACTGCAGGTTGTTATAGCAGGAGCCCCCAGGAGTACATAATATTATATTAATTTAAAATTAAACAGTGCACACTTTTGCTGCAGGAGTGCCACTGCCAGTGTGACTAGTGGTGACCAGTGCCTGACCACCAGTATAGTAGTATATTGTTGTATGTATTGTATACTATCTCTTTATCAACCAGTCTATATTAGCAGCAGACACAGTACAGTGCGGTAGTTCACGGCTGTGGCTACCTCTGTGTCGGCAGTCGGAACTCGGCAGGCAGTCCGTCCATCCATAATTGTATTACAATATATACCACCTAACCGTGGTATTTTTTTTTCTTTCTTTATACCGTCGTCATAGTGTCATACTAGTTGTTACGAGTATACTACTATCTCTTTATCAACCAGTGTACAGTGCGGTAGTTCACGGCTGTGGCTACCTCTGTGTCGGCAGTCGGCAGGCAGTCCGTCCATCCATAATTGTATTATTATTATAATATATACCACCTAACCGTGGTTTTTTTTTCATTCTTTATACCGTCATAGTGTCATACTAGTTGTTACGAGTATACTACTATCTCTTTATCAACCAGTGTACAGTGCGGTAGTTCACGGCTGTGGCTACCTCTGTGTCGGCAGTCGGCAGGCAGTCCGTCCATCCATAATTGTATTATTATTATAATATATACCACCTAACCGTGGTTTTTTTTTCATTCTTTATACCGTCGTCATAGTGTCATACTAGTTGTTACGAGTATACTACTATCTCTTTATCAACCAGTGTACAGTGCGGTAGTTCACGGCTGTGGCTACCTCTGTGTCGGCAGTCGGCAGGCAGTCCGTCCATCCATAATTGTATTATTATTATAATATATACCACCTAACCGTGGTTTTTTTTTCATTCTTTATACCGTCGTCATAGTGTCATACTAGTTGTTACGAGTATACTACTATCTCTTTATCAACCAGTGTACAGTGCGGTAGTTCACGGCTGTGGCTACCTCTGTGTCGGCAGTCGGCAGGCAGTCCGTCCATCCATAATTGTATTATTATTATAATATATACCACCTAACCGTGGTTTTTTTTTCATTCTTTATACCGTCGTCATAGTGTCATACTAGTTGTTACGAGTATACTACTATCTCTTTATCAACCAGTGTACAGTGCGGTAGTTCACGGCTGTGGCTACCTCTGTGTCGGCAGTCGGCAGGCAGTCCGTCCATCCATAATTGTATTATTATTATAATATATACCACCTAACCGTGGTTTTTTTTTCATTCTTTATACCGTCGTCATAGTGTCATACTAGTTGTTACGAGTATACTACTATCTCTTTATCAACCAGTGTACAGTGCGGTAGTTCACGGCTGTGGCTACCTCTGTGTCGGCAGTCGGCAGGCAGTCCGTCCATCCATAATTGTATTATTATTATAATATATACCACCTAACTGTGGTATTTTTTTTTCTTTCTTTATACCGTCGTCATAGTGTCATACTAGTTGTTACGAGTATACTACTATCTCTTTATCAACCAGTGTACAGTGCGGTAGTTCACGGCTGTGGCTACCTCTGTGTCGGCAGTCGGCAGGCAGTCCGTCCATCCATAATTGTATTATTATTATAATATATACCACCTAACCGTGGTATTTTTTTTTCTTTCTTTATACCGTCGTCATAGTGTCATACTAGTTGTTACGAGTATACTACTATCTCTTTATCAACCAGTGTACAGTGCGGTAGTTCACGGCTGTGGCTACCTCTGTGTCGGCAGTCGGCAGGCAGTCCGTCCATCCATAATTGTATTATTATTATAATATATACCACCTAACCGTGGTTTTTTTTTCATTCTTTATACCGTCGTCATAGTGTCATACTAGTTGTTACGAGTATACTACTATCTCTTTATCAACCAGTGTACAGTGCGGTAGTTCACGGCTGTGGCTACCTCTGTGTCGGCAGTCGGCAGGCAGTCCGTCCATCCATAATTGTATTATTATTATAATATATACCACCTAACCGTGGTTTTTTTTTCATTCTTTATACCGTCGTCATAGTGTCATACTAGTTGTTACGAGTATACTACTATCTCTTTATCAACCAGTGTACAGTGCGGTAGTTCACGGCTGTGGCTACCTCTGTGTCGGCAGTCGGCAGGCAGTCCGTCCATCCATAATTGTATTATTATTATAATATATACCACCTAACTGTGGTATTTTTTTTTCTTTCTTTATACCGTCGTCATAGTGTCATACTAGTTGTTACGAGTATACTACTATCTCTTTATCAACCAGTGTACAGTGCGGTAGTTCACGGCTGTGGCTACCTCTGTGTCGGCAGTCGGCAGGCAGTCCGTCCATCCATAATTGTATTATTATTATAATATATACCACCTAACCGTGGTATTTTTTTTTCTTTCTTTATACCGTCGTCATAGTGTCATACTAGTTGTTACGAGTATACTACTATCTCTTTATCAACCAGTGTACAGTGCGGTAGTTCACGGCTGTGGCTACCTCTGTGTCGGCAGTCGGCAGGCAGTCCGTCCATCCATAATTGTATTATTATTATAATATATACCACCTAACCGTGGTTTTTTTTTCATTCTTTATACCGTCGTCATAGTGTCATACTAGTTGTTACGAGTATACTACTATCTCTTTATCAACCAGTGTACAGTGCGGTAGTTCACGGCTGTGGCTACCTCTGTGTCGGCAGTTGGCAGGCAGTCCGTCCATCCATAATTGTATTATTATTATAATATATACCACCTAACCGTGGTTTTTTTTTCATTCTTTATACCGTCGTCATAGTGTCATACTAGTTGTTACGAGTATACTACTATCTCTTTATCAACCAGTGTACAGTGCGGTAGTTCACGGCTGTGGCTACCTCTGTGTCGGCAGTCGGCAGGCAGTCCGTCCATCCATAATTGTATTATTATTATAATATATACCACCTAACCGTGGTTTTTTTATACCACCTAACCGTGGCAGTCCGTCCATAATTGTATACTAGTATCCAATCCATCCATCTCCATTGTTTACCTGAGGTGCCTTTTAGTTCTGCCTATAAAATATGGAGAACAAAAAAGTTGAGGTTCCAAAATTAGGGAAAGATCAAGATCCACTTCCACCTCGTGCTGAAGCTGCTGCCACTAGTCATGGCCGAGACGATGAAATGCCAGCAACGTCGTCTGCCAAGGCCGATGCCCAATGTCATAGTACAGAGCATGTCAAATCCAAAACACCAAATATCAGAAAAAAAAGGACTCCAAAACCTAAAATAAAATTGTCGGAGGAGAAGCGTAAACTTGCCAATATGCCATTTACCACACGGAGTGGCAAGGAACGGCTGAGGCCCTGGCCTATGTTCATGGCTAGTGGTTCAGCTTCACATGAGGATGGAAGCACTCAGCCTCTCGCTAGAAAACTGAAAAGACTCAAGCTGGCAAAAGCACCGCAAAGAACTGTGCGTTCTTTGAAATCCCAAATCCACAAGGAGAGTCCAATTGTGTCGTTTGCGATGCCTGACCTTCCCAACACTGGACGTGAAGAGCATGCGCCTTCCACTATTTGCATGCCCCCTGCAAGTGCTGGAAGGAGCACCCGCAGTCCAGTTCCTGATAGTCAGATTGAAGATGTCAGTGTTGAAGTACACCAGGATGAGGAGGATATGGGTGTTGCTGGCGCTGGGGAGGAAATTGACCAGGAGGATTCTGATGGTGAGGTGGTTTGTTTAAGTCAGGCACCCGGGGAGACACCTGTTGTCCGTGGGAGGAATATGGCCGTTGACATGCCAGGTGAAAATACCAAAAAAATCAGCTCTTCGGTGTGGAGGTATTTCACCAGAAATGCGGACAACAGGTGTCAAGCCGTGTGTTCCCTTTGTCAAGCTGTAATAAGTAGGGGTAAGGACGTTAACCACCTCGGAACATCCTCCCTTATACGTCACCTGCAGCGCATTCATAATAAGTCAGTGACAAGTTCAAAAACTTTGGGTGACAGCGGAAGCAGTCCACTGACCAGTAAATCCCTTCCTCTTGTAACCAAGCTCACGCAAACCACCCCACCAACTCCCTCAGTGTCAATTTCCTCCTTCCCCAGGAATGCCAATAGTCCTGCAGGCCATGTCACTGGCAAGTCTGACGAGTCCTCTCCTGCCTGGGATTCCTCCGATGCATCCTTGCGTGTAACGCCTACTGCTGCTGGCGCTGCTGTTGTTGCCGCTGGGAGTCGATGGTCATCCCAGAGGGGAAGTCGTAAGCCCACTTGTACTACTTCCAGTAAGCAATTGACTGTTCAACAGTCCTTTGCGAGGAAGATGAAATATCACAGCAGTCATCCTACTGCAAAGCGGATAACTGAGTCCTTGACAACTATGTTGGTGTTAGACGTGCGTCCGGTATCCGCCGTTAGTTCACAGGGAACTAGACAATTTATTGAGGCAGTGTGCCCCCGTTACCAAATACCATCTAGGTTCCACTTCTCTAGGCAGGCGATACCGAGAATGTACACGGACGTCAGAAAAAGACTCACCAGTGTCCTAAAAAATGCAGTTGTACCCAATGTCCACTTAACCACGGACATGTGGACAAGTGGAGCAGGGCAGGGTCAGGACTATATGACTGTGACAGCCCACTGGGTAGATGTATGGACTCCCGCCGCAAGAACAGCAGCGGCGGCACCAGTAGCAGCATCTCGCAAACGCCAACTCTTTCCTAGGCAGGCTACGCTTTGTATCACCGCTTTCCAGAATACGCACACAGCTGAAAACCTCTTACGGCAACTGAGGAAGATCATCGCGGAATGGCTTACCCCAATTGGACTCTCCTGTGGATTTGTGGCATCGGACAACGCCAGCAATATTGTGTGTGCATTAAATATGGGCAAATTCCAGCACGTCCCATGTTTTGCACATACCTTGAATTTGGTGGTGCAGAATTTTTTAAAAAACGACAGGGGCGTGCAAGAGATGCTGTCGGTGGCCAGAAAAATTGCGGGACACTTTCGGCGTACAGGCACCACGTACAGAAGACTGGAGCACCACCAAAAACTACTGAACCTGCCCTGCCATCATCTGAAGCAAGAAGTGGTAACGAGGTGGAATTCAACCCTCTATATGCTTCAGAGGTTGGAGGAGCAGCAAAAGGCCATTCAAGCCTATACAATTGAGCACGATATAGGAGATGGAATGCACCTGTCTCAAGTGCAGTGGAGAATGATTTCAACGTTGTGCAAGGTTCTGATGCCCTTTGAACTTGCCACACGTGAAGTCAGTTCAGACACTGCCAGCCTGAGTCAGGTCATTCCCCTCATCAGGCTTTTGCAGAAGAAGCTGGAGGCATTGAAGAAGGAGCTAACACGGAGCGATTCCGCTAGGCATGTGGGACTTGTGGATGCAGCCCTTAATTCGCTTAACAAGGATTCACGGGTGGTCAATCTGTTGAAATCAGAGCACTACATTTTGGCCACCGTGCTCGATCCTAGATTTAAAGCCTACCTTGGATCTCTCTTTCCGGCAGACACAGGTCTGCTGGGGTTGAAAGACCTGCTGGTGACAAAATTGTCAAGTCAAGCGGAACGCGACCTGTCAACATCTCCTCCTTCACATTCTCCCGCAACTGGGGGTGCGAGGAAAAGGCTCAGAATTCCGAGCCCACCCGCTGGCGGTGATGCAGGGCAGTCTGGAGCGACTGCTGATGCTGACATCTGGTCCGGACTGAAGGACCTGACAACGATTACGGACATGTCGTCTACTGTCACTGCATATGATTCTCTCAACATTGATAGAATGGTGGAGGATTATATGAGTGACCGCATCCAAGTAGGCACGTCACACAGTCCGTACTTATACTGGCAGGAAAAAGAGGCAATTTGGAGGCCCTTGCACAAACTGGCTTTATTCTACCTAAATTGCCCTCCCACAAGTGTGTACTCCGAAAGAGTGTTTAGTGCCGCCGCTCACCTTGTCAGCAATCGGCGTACGAGGTTACATCCAGAAAATGTGGAGAAGATGATGTTCATTAAAATGAATTATAATCAATTCCTCCGCGGAGACATTGACCAGCAGCAATTGCCTCCACAAAGTACACAGGGAGCTGAGATGGTGGATTCCAGTGGGGACGAATTGATAATCTGTGAGGAGGGGGATGTACACGGTGATATATCGGAGGGTGAAGATGAGGTGGACATCTTGCCTCTGTAGAGCCAGTTTGTGCAAGGAGAGATTAATTGCTTCTTTTTTGGGGGGGGTCCAAACCAACCCGTCATATCAGTCACAGTCGTGTGGCAGACCCTGTCACTGAAATGATGGGTTGGTTAAAGTGTGCATGTCCTGTTTTGTTTATACAACATAAGGGTGGGTGGGAGGGCCCAAGGATAATTCCATCTTGCACCTCTTTTTTCTTTTCTTTTTCTTTGCATCATGTGCTGATTGGGGAGGGTTTTTTGGAAGGGACATCCTGCGTGACACTGCAGTGACACTCCTAGATGGGCCCGGTGTTTGTGTCGGCCACTAGGGTCGCTAATCTTACTCACACAGCTACCTCATTGCGCCTCTTTTTTTCTTTGCGTCATGTGCTGTTTGGGGAGGGTTTTTTGGAAGGGACATCCTGCGTGACACTGCAGTGCCACTCCTAGATGTGCCCGGTGTTTGTGTCGGCCACTAGGGTCGCTAATCTTACTCACACAGTCAGCTACCTCATTGCGCCTCTTTTTTTCTTTGCGTCATGTGCTGTTTGGGGAGGGTTTTTTGGAAGGGCCATCCTGCGTGACACTGCAGTGCCACTCCTAGATGGGCCCGGTGTTTGTGTCGGCCACTAGGGTCGCTAATCTTACTCACACAGCTACCTCATTGCGCCTCTTTTTTTCTTTGCGTCATGTGCTGTTTGGGGAGGGTTTTTTGGAAGGGACATCCTGCGTGACACTGCAGTGCCACTCCTAGATGGGCCCGGTGTTTGTGTCGGCCACTAGGGTCGCTTATCTTTCTCACACAGCTACCTCATTGCGCCTCTTTTTTTCTTTGCGTCATGTGCTGTTTGGGGAGGGTTTTTTGGAAGGGACATCCTGCGTGACACTGCAGTGCCACTCCTAGATGGGCCCGGTGTTTGTGTCGGCCACTAGGGTCGCTTATCTTTCTCACACAGTCAGCTACCTCATTGCGCCTCTTTTTTTCTTTGCGTCATGTGCTGTTTGGGGAGGGTTTTTTGGAAGGGACATCCTGCGTGACACTGCAGTGCCACTCCTAGATGGGCCCGGTGTTTGTGTCGGCCACTAGGGTCGCTTATCTTACTCACACAGCGACCTCGGTGCAAATTTTAGGACTAAAAATAATATTGTGAGGTGTGATGTGTTCAGAATAGGCTGAAAATGAGTGTAAATTATGTTTTTTGAGGTTAATAATACTTTGGGATCAAAATTACCCCCAAATTCTATGATTTAAGCTGTTTTTTAGGGTTTTTTGAAAAAAACACCCGAATCCAAAACACACCCGAATCCGACAAAAAAAATTCGGTGAGGTTTTGCCAAAACGCGGTCGAACCCAAAACACGGCCGCGGAACCGAACCCAAAACCAAAACACAAAACCCGAAAAATTTCCGGCGCTCATCTCTACTTTGCAGACCCTTCATTCCATATAAGGCTAACATCATCTTGAGATGGAGTAAGGTTGCATTAAAGAAAAAAATGTTTCTCTTGACTTAAATTGGCTAAAATCACTCATGGAGTCTTATCGCTGCTCGTTAAATAGACACATTAGTACTAAACTACCTGAGTTTGTTTCCACTGTAATAAGGAGGCCAAAAGCATTGCAGAGCACCTCTTATTGGCTGCTGTTAAAGTAGTCCCTGCTACAGTTTTTTTGTGCTGGTAGGTTTTAGGTTGTTTTCGTCTACCCTTTGGATTGCGACAGTCACATATAAAAAATAAAATAAAATAAAAATATATATTTATTTATTTCTTATTTATTTATTTTTCTTATTTAATAAAACTTTATATGAACATCATGGGCCGGATGTAATAGCTTGCGAGACGGCTGGAGCTCCGAGACTCCGGCTGAACTCGTATGTTTTTTTAAAGCTGCAAACGTTTACAAGGCAAAACCTGGTTGGTTTTGCCTTGTAAACATTTGCTGCTTTAAACATTTTTACGAGTTCAGCCAGAGTCTTGGAGTTCCAGCCGTCTTGCAAGCCATCCGGCCCCATGTATTTGTAATACTCCTGGCTTCCTGTTGAAACCTATGGACTCTGCAGTGCTGACACTTGATGACACTGTGGAGTGCAAGGAGGGCCTTCTGGCAAATGAAAAGTCACAGGGGAGCAGAGCTGGAGAGCGTGGCGAGGTGTGCAGGGCAGAAAGAGAACATCACTGAAGTGGTGCTGAGAGACATGGCTACTGTGTAACAGCTGTGTGGACGGCTGGGGACCAGAGCTGAGTCCTGGCGGTGTGAAAGGGAGAATCCGTGGAGGCTGACAGTTTACGGAGCTGAGGAGGGAGATGTCCCACTGTAATTTTTTTTACATTCTACTATTGCTATATATGAAGATACCAGTGGCGGAACTAGCGAGCGGTGGGCCCAGGTGCGACAAAATGCTTTGCCCCCCCCCCCCCATCCCATCCAAGTCCACCCCCTCACCCCTGGTGAGGATCTGGTGAGGGGGACCTGCTCAGGGCCAGAGAAATGGATACCTAGCAACAGTGCCGTAACTAGACATTTTAGCACTGTGTGCAAGAAACGGCATCGGAGCCCCACCCCTGCATGCAAAACAGGGGCAGTGCGCGCCGTAGGCGCGCGCAAAAATACATAGTGGCGTGGCTTCGTGGGGAAGGGGTGTGGCCACAGAATAATACCAATTCATAAAACGGTGCACAGTAGTCTCCATTATTCAAATTACGCCGCACAGTAGCACCACTACACCAGGTAGAGACCCTTTTACACCTTACAGTGGACAGATTCCTCTTTTTACACATTACGGCAGACAGCGTCCCCTTTTTACACATTACGGCAGACAGCGTCTCCATTTTTACACATAACGGCAGACAGCGTGCACTTTTTACACATAACGGCAGACAGCGTCCCCTTTTTACACATAACGGCAGACAGCGTGCCCTTGTTACACATAGCGGCAGACAGTGTACACTTTTTACACATAACGGCAGACAGCGTGCCCTTGTTAAACATAGCGGCAGACAGTGTACACTTTTTACACATAACGGCAGACAGCGTCCCCCTTTTTACACATTACGGCAGACAGCGTCCCCTTTTTACACATTACGGCAGACAGCGTACACTTTTTACACATAACGGCAGACAGCATCCCCTTTTTACACATTACGGCAGACAGCGTGCCCTTGTTACACATTACGGCAGACAGCGTCCCCCTTTTTACACATTACGGCAGGCAGATTCCTCCTTTTTACACATTGCGGCAGGCAGATTCCCCCTTTTTACACATTGCGGCAGGCAGATTCCCCCTTTTTACACATTGCGGCAGGCAGATTCCCCCTTTTTACACATAGTGGCAGGCAGATTCCCCATTTTTACACATTGCGGCAGGCAGATTCCCCCTTTTTACACATAGCAGCAGGCAGATGCCCCATTTTTACACATTGCGGCAGGCAGTTTCCCCCTTTTTACACATTGCGGCAGGCAGTCCCAAGAAAGAAAGAAAGAAAGAAAGAAAGAAAGAAAGAAAGAAAGAAAGAAAGAAAGAAAGAAGAATTATACTTACCCTCTCCGCTGGCTCAGGCTCCTCGGTGCAGCTTGACGATTCCCGGGCAGTAGAGAAGAAGGAGGAGGGAGGTGGAGGAGAGAGCCGCAGCAGCGCTGTGTCATTGGTGGAGGCGCTGCTGCTGCTGCCCCTCTGCTTCACTATAGGCTGTTCTCGGAAGACAGCCTATAGTGAAGCAGAGGGGCAGCAGCAGCGCCTCAACCAGTAACAAAGCATTGCTGCTGCTCCCTCCTCCACCTCCCTCCTCCTCCTTCCCCCGTACCGCTGCAACTCTCCTCTCCGGGCGGCTGTGCGCTGCGGGCAGCGGTTGCCCGCAGCACACAGCGGCATGTAATGAGTCAGTTTGACTCATTACATGCTTTGGGCCCCTGGACAGAGGCGGGCCCCAGTGCAACACACTGGTTGCACTGGCGGTAGTTACGCCTCTGGAAGATACTGAATTATATAGAGAGACCTAGGCCTAGTTTTATCAAGCCTTGAAGAGTAAATTGCACTGTGATAAAGTACCAGTCAATCAGCTCCTAACTGTAATTTTTAAACCAGCCTGTAACATGTCAGTTAGGAGTTGATTAGCTGGTACTTTATGACCGTGCAATTTATCACTCTCCAAGGCTTGATAAATCTGGGCCTAAGTTTGCTAATCTTTGAAAGGAGGCTCATAGAGAGAGCTATAATGCAGAGCTGGATAACAGTGTACTCATGACTGAGACATAATTACTGCTAGAATGCTGTGCTCTAAGCAGTGCTAATTTTCTAGAAAAATAGGTTCAGGAACTCTTGGGGTGGGCAGCGGTGGGAGGAGCTGTGAGGCAATGTGGGAGGGGCTACAGTGGGCAGGGCACCTTTGTAAGAATAAAGCCTTTTCCTATGTAAGAATAAAGAATTTGCGCGTGATGCAGGTGCACTCCCCCCAAAAAAGGGGAATGTTCTTGCTGTAAAGGGCATGGCCTTGCTGCGACAGGCATGGCCTTGCAGGAAAAGACTACCTGACACCCCCTTATACGCCCAGACATTGGCCACCACAGGAAAAATAAAAATCCTGATTCATGCTCCTTATATTGTCATTTTTCATCCTTAAGTAATGTCCCTTCTTCAATATGCCACACACCATAATGCCCATTACACATTATGTCACACACCATAATGCCCATTACACATTATGCCACACACTGTAATGCCCATCACACATTATGCCACACACCATAATGCCCAATACACAATGACACACCATAATGCCCATTACACAATTTTCCACACACTATATCGCCCATTACACAATATGCCATACTGTAATATCCATTACACATTAAGCAACACAGCGTAATGCCATTACACAATATGCCACTTAGAAATTATGCCCCACAGTAAGGGTTCTAATTTATTTTAAATTACCTGCTCATTGTCAGGGGTCTCATGCTCATTGCCAAGGGTTCCATGCTTGTTGCCAGGGATTTCATGCTCTGGGTTCTATGATGGTATAACTAGCATGGCAAAGTTGTTACTCGTGGTATACCAAACTTATTAATTAACCAGACCTCCAGAGCCAGCTAAGGCTTGTAGTTTGTGGGAGGGGGCTTAATACTTTCTGGGACAGGATATCAGTATAGCTGGGAGAACTGAGCTCATAGTCTGCATGTTACAGTGGAACCCAGCACATGTTGTCTGTAGCCAGATGAGATTACCCAGTGCACCATGCAAGGAAACTGTTCTGTGTCATTAAATGGGTTCAAATGTTTGTTTGTTTATTTATTAACAGTTTATTATAGAGCGCAGCATATTCCGATGCCCTTTACAATTAGAACAACAGTAATAGAACAAAACTGGGTAAAAGCAGACATAGAGGTAGGAAGGCCCTGCTCGCAAGCTTACAATCTATAGGGAAATATGCATTGATACACAAGGATAGATGCTATCTATTGCATAATGTTTAGACAGACAATGTCTAGGTCGACACTGATAAAAGGTCGACATGAATTAGGCCGACACTGTCAAAAGGTTGACAGGTTCAAATGGTCGACACACATTTGGTTCACACGTGTCGACACCGCTTTTTAAGTTTTTTTTTGCCTTTTTCATACTTTACCACCCACGTTTACTACGATTGGAAATAATAACCTGTGCCAATCACCGCGGAGCGAGTCGCTCTCCATGCAAGGGAACCTGGTAGACTTACTGGGGTTCCCTGTGCTCTGACGGTGAAAGGTCACACACAAAAAAAGTGTTGCCCTTTTTGTGTCGACCATTTTCTATGTCGACCTTTTGTCAGTGTCGACCTAATACATGTCGACCATATGGGGTTGACCTAATAACTGTTGGCCTAGACATTGTAGATCTTCTATACCTCACCCCATTGCGGATGGTGTAATGGTTAGCATTACTGCCTCATAGTTTGTGTATTCTCGGTGTACTTGCGTTGGTTTCCTCCGGGTTCTCCGGTATTCTCCCACAATCCAAAAATATACTGGTAGGTTAACTGGCTCCCAACAAAATCAACCTTAGCGTGAATGTGTCTACATGTGGTAGGGAATATAGATTGAAAGCTCCACTGGGGCAGGGACTGGTGTGAATGGGCAAATATTCTATGTAAAGCGCTGCGGAATATGTGTGCGCTATATAAATAACTGGTAGCAAGTGAAAATGTACCCTCTCCATCCCTTTATCAAACTCCAATAATCTATAACCACAGAAGTGATCTTGTTTCTGCACTATTCTATATAATGAGGTGCACTGGAGAGACTACTTTATATTTTGCCAACAACAACTTTAGAAATGATGCATCTTGTTCTGTAAAACCATAATCCACTATGGAAATCTAGGTGGACTATATATAGTGCAATGAAACCATTCCAAAACATCTGAAACATTGCAATGATCCTTTCATTGCTGGTGTGTTACATTGGGTGCAGCTCCTTCTGGCACTTCAGGAATCTCACAAGAGATTTTTTTCATGACTGAAGTGAGAAAATATATTAATTAGATGTGTAATGCTCTGACTTTAGTCAGAGTTACAGGAGTCTGCTTCTCACCGACTATGAGCCATGTGATAAGCAAATAGATGCATATTCCATAACACAAAAGGGAATGTTTCATCTAACAACAGTTGTTCGCTATTACCTGTAATCTTACATTTATACATGAATGCTAATTATCTTTAGTCCCTCAGTGCGGCAGAACTATAGGTTACTTATGGCCTCCTTTTTGTGAAAACGAGTAGGTTCCTTAGCAGAAAGAGAATTGTCGCCCCCCAAAAAAAAATTTTTTTTCCAATAGCGACACAAGGCGCATGCCCTGGTTGGGAAGGGGCATGACAAAATTGATCCCAGAGAAAGCCTATGCTGTCCCTGATATTACTATAATTTAAATAACAGAGATAAAAGGGAAGCGGTTAAAATACTTCCAGTCGGGATCCCGGCGGTCACAATACCAACGCCGGAATCCCGACAGCATGTGAAATGCCGCTCCCGGAATTCCAGCGACACAGCTACTCACCCCCTGTGGGTGTCCACAACACCCATAGAGGGAGAATATAACCAGCGTGACGAGCCTGCAAGGGGCTTTCTAGCGCTCACCCCACTGCCGGAATTCTGGTGGACGGGATCCCACTGTCAGGATCATGACAGCCGGCATCCCGTCCGCCGGCAAATAGTACGTATCCCAGATAAAAGTCTTATTTAAGGACTATTGCCATCGAGGGCTTTTCTGGCAGCATTGATACCACTTACTTTAGTGTAGGCTATAAGCAGCCCAAAAGAGTGTATACACTGTACACTGAGTTCAACAGCAGTGTCAGAACACAGCATATCTAGTAAATCTGGTTTTAGCGTATTTATTTATATGTTAGTGTGCCTTTAAGAGCTCATCAGCTATTGAAATGAACGAAGACCTTAGTTAGTACATAATCACCAATGCCTCTCACTTCTTTATACAATGTACTTTTAGAATTTGTCAAATCTTCCTTTGGTACACGGGCTGCACTGGAAAATAATCCTCATATAACTGCATTACAAACTGACAAAGAGTAATTGCTGGAGTGAAAGGGTCACATACAGCTGGAAACAGCTGTGGACATCTTAAATGCAACACTTATCATCACAAAGTGTGAGATATTATCTGCTTGTTCTTTGCTGGCTTGAAAAGTTGAAGTCATTTGCTGGACTCCAAAGTGCTTCATTCATCTTCCACAAACTATCTGGAACATATTTCTCAGCATTCAACAGCTCTGTGAGATTCCTGACATAAAAAGCCCTTGATTTGTCTTCCTGAGATGATGGCTTCTCTTGTGACACATAATGTATTTTGAGAGGAGTACTGACATGCTAAAAAAGCCTTGGGCAATATCATATTTAGAAATATTTTAAATATTCTGTGTATTAAGTGTTATACTGTGGTTGGTTAAATTATTACAAATACATGTTATTCACTTGTGCAATTAGGTTGGACCTGGATTTCAGTTTTGTGCAATGAGTAATATGATAATACATTTTTAATGGCTCAGAACTTCAAGCCTTGTTATACATACACCATTAATCCTTTCAACACGTAAAGTATTTGCCTGTATAAAAGAAGGATGGAAAATTTGAGGATGAAAACACTACGTGATTCAAATCTGTTGGCAGACATTACCCGCTATCTATATAACATGGTAAGGGAAAACAGGTCTTGGGCAGCACAATAGAGAAACTTTTAAAGGGTGCCTTATATGTATGTTGATAATTTATGTTTAGGTGCATTTGACGAGATTCACGGCACCTGTTGCCCTTATTTGTCATCTCCTGTAAATCAGGAGATTAAGCAAGACTTGAATAAACCTTAGCCAGTCCGTCAGAAAGTTCACAGCTGAAGAGTGTGCTGATCTTGTGGGATGCAATGATATGCCACTTGGGTGATTGTTGTAAGTGAGGGCAGGCTGCACGTGATAGGGGCAATTGAGTTCAGTTTGCTAGTGAAAGGAGCACAGTCCAGCAACAGCCTAGGGTAACACCTGTCAAACTGATGATGGAAGTGCGTGATATAAAATTTGAAAACTAAGACATTCAAGTTATTTCTGGAAAAGGAAAGTTTTGGTAGCTATGTAAGATGCACATAAAAATGCAACATGCAAATTCTAATAGGGAAGAGGGAACAACATAAAAAAACGTTAGTTTCATTTCTGTTCACTTATGTTAAGCACTTAGGGGTCTACATCAACGGGGGCCGGATTAAGCATCAAACTCACCATGAGTTGCGGCAGGGAATACTTATCAGTTGGGGTAAATCAGCATTGCTCTGGTGTGGGAACAGTTGTTCTGAAAAGCAGCTGTCCTCACGATCATTTAAACTGCTACATAGGTAACAGTGATACTTACCACCCCTGTTGTCGGCTACTGCACATTTGTGACAGTGAGAAGGATCTGCTTGGATCCATCTTCGCAACCCTGGAATGCCCTCCCTTTAGGAAAGCACGGGGCTCCGGATGCAAACACCATCTGTTTGTTCTCACAAAGTATGCTGAATATTCGGTGACCCTATCAGGACCCTAATAATGAATGGGCCAGTTACATAAAACATGCAGAAACTAGGATTTCTGCATGTGTGATAATGAATAAGCTTCCAAGCGTGTACAATAAAAATGTATACATGTTGATGCTATTCTACTCAATGCTGTTTTTTGTATTATTCTAATTTATTATTACTATTATATACACAATATATTATTCATTAATATTCTCACTACAAACTACCTTTGTCCACAATATTGGGTGGCATTATGTAGAGGTTGGCATATGAAGTACATTTTAAAGCACTCGTGCTAAGAAGACACCTAGTGGCAGGAAAGAGTAGTGTTCTACTTAACGGTATACAGTATATAGGATTGGAGGGTTGGGCACTCCACAGCATACAACCAATTTTGGATGGGTGCCAGAGATATACAGATGCAATGGAAAGGATGCACAGCACTCCAGCAATGAAAGAGTTGTTTGTTGAGGCTTACAGCATGTCATGGTAACCAGAAAATGTAGCAATGTTTCAAGTTGCACAAAGTTCTTTATCAAGCCAATAAAAAAGGGCTCTATGCAGTCTGAGACGTTGCTATATTTTCTGACTACAGTGCTCAATAAACACTTATGGGGGCATATGTACAGTAATAGGGTCCGAGTTTGCTGGATGTGCGGGATACCAGACGATCTCGAATGTTTTTAGAAAGTGGCAATCATTTACAAGGCAAAACCATGCCTTGTAAATGATTTCCGCTTTAAAAAAAGATGTCTGTGATTGGACGGCATCCCACACCTCCGGCAAACTCGGATCCTATTACATATGGCCTTTGGTGTTCCTTCATCACTGGAGTGAAGTGCCTCCTCTCCATTATAGTCCAGCCTCCTACCTCCCTTATCACAAATCTCTCCCATAAAAGTTTTGTCTTAAATTACTGTTCAGTAAACATGACAGTGTGAAGGAATGGGAATTATTACAGACAGCATGTAATTGTGTGTGATGTCTCTTAATTACATTGCTTGAAGATTAACCGGAAAGGTATCTCCCTTCTGGAGATGCAAAGCAGGTCCCGTTAAAAGTATAGGATGAGATCCAGTTTTCCTCCGTCCCAGAGCTGGTGAACATGTCAAGTCCTTTTGCACAAGGAAAATGACCAAAGGCTGTTCTGCATGACATGGAATATGCAGTTCTGGTATGAATGGACGACCATGTTAAGGTTGAGATTCATTATGTTGACCACTATTGGTCGACATGGACTAATAGTCAACATGTGAAAATAGTCAACATGGGACAGGTCGACACGTGAAAAGATCGACATGGATTTTTTAACTGTTTTTTGTGTCATTTTTTCCTTAACAAGACCAGGAACCCCAATTAGTGTACCGCGTCCCCTTGCATGGCTCACAGGTTCCCGTTCCAAATCGTAGTCCACGTGGATGGTAAAGTATGAAAAAGTTAAAAATATATTTTTTTTTTTAAAAAGCCATGTTGACCTTTTCATGTGTTGACCATTTTCATGTAACGATCATTTGTCCATGTCGACTATGTCAATGTCGACCAAAAGTGGTCGACCTAATGACTGACGACCTTAACCTGGTCGACCATCCAAATGGATACCGGAATATGCACCTTGGTGTGCCTACTCCATAATTCTTTCACCCTGCCCAAATCCTTCCCTTTACCCTTGCAAACTCTGCTCTTAAAATCTTGCTAGACAAACTGATTTGCCTAGTAGAAATCTAGGTGCACTTGCAGTAAGTGATGATTTCTATGCCATTTTGGTTGCAGTGTAACCGTTTTGTTATTTGTAAATGATGTCTGCTTTACTATAGAGAGTTTTATTCCAATGGGCTCAATTACCAGAGAATAAAGCGATCTCAGGTTTTTATCCTTACTTGTCCCAGACTATGATGTGTGTTTTTAAGAGCTGTGAAATATATTAATCTCATCCAGCAGAACTCACTTCCACGGTGTTATGTTTTTATAAACAGTTGATTGTATAACTGATATTCTTAAAGACAGGTGTTTGCATAATATCCAAAATATTCCTGGAAACAATATAAGTCACATACAGACAGAGAAATCTCAATAGCTAAAGACCTGAGTAAATCTCTTAGAAATGGAAGAATTCAATTTCTCTGCACCTGCATCCAGTGTAGATTAGGTGTAAGGTCTCCTTTAATTTGGAAATAGGTGTTATTGTGAACTTAAAGGTAATTTGTATAAGGATCACCTGTAACACCTACCTATTAGAGCCCCTGTGCTCATGTGTTTTTACTTTTCTCTCTTGTTCTGTAGGAGCACCTGCTCCCAGCGGCTGCAC
Source organism: Pseudophryne corroboree (assembly GCF_028390025.1). Taxonomy (NCBI): domain Eukaryota; kingdom Metazoa; phylum Chordata; class Amphibia; order Anura; family Myobatrachidae; genus Pseudophryne; species Pseudophryne corroboree. Next base: position 515,687,663 of record NC_086449.1, read on the forward strand.
AATGGTGATGAGGAACACAGAATCACTCGGCAGGACGCCAGCTCTGCCCTACCTTTGTGTGAGCAGAACAAACTCTTTAATATCTCAAAAGAAAGTGGATATGTCCCCCTTTGAACAATGATCAACTGTTTCTGGCAGCGTATTCTTTTGGCTTTCTCCATTAGACTTCACAGATACTCTGATTCGCTTAGTCAAGTTTTTTACAGGCAGTTTTTCAAGGCTTGAGTTACTATCAGAAACACTCCTTGCCTGTTTCCACAGCCTTTCTTCTCAATACCTTTCTTATCAGACAGGATATCTGTGCTTTGTTTAAACACAGGAAATATAGACTTGTATAGAATATGAGATGGACACAAACAGGTATACTCTATTTCTGCTTCAGGGCCTGCAAAACACTGTGCTGGTGTTAGTAGTACACCTGCAATACAGCTGCAGATATAGGCTGGGATGGAAACAAAGGTTTGTTTTGTGTTTCCACTTGTAATAAAATAACATTATTCTACAATGAGCAACCTGGAGAGCAATAATCCATTACAGCCACAATGGCAGAAGACAAGGTGTGATAACGTCCTTTAACTGAAGACACTTGGGTGCTTACTTTGAAACAGAAGTTCCTGTATGATTGTAGTATCACTGGTGTTATTTACCGAGAGCTGAACAGCTGAACGGAGGCAATATCAGGCATATCAGAGACAGTGACTAGTAAAGGGGACTACAGTCTTTTCCAATTGGAAAAGCAAACGTTTTGGGAATGTTAGCAATGTAGCACCCTGCCCTGTGTTTGGTCCTGCAAGAGCAATTGTAACTGAAAAAAGAGTTATCATCCTAAAATGTCAAAATACCCAGATTTATAAAAGGAAACCAACAATGGATAGCCCAAAACATTTCTCCACATGTTCAAGATTCACAATGAAAGTAACTAGAGCTTTGATTTTGTGCTGCTGAAAAATTCTGAGTATTGTTTTGAAAGCAATAACCTCTATGTGCGTGTATTGATTTCCCCTGTTGAATATGTCACTGCCTGTTACATGCTGGGTATATTTGCATTTATAAAAAATTTAGATTTTTTTTTTATACAGTTTAAAAAACATGAAGAAAACAAAGTGTATCTACGTTCTACTCTGGCTCAACAATATCTGTACAATACATGATGACTGTGCATAGTTTGTCATTTTAGTTAACCCAGATTTGAGAACATCTTAATTCACTCAAATAAATGTTGTATTATTTGGGATGTACATGATCAGATAACAATCTGGCCAACCTAACATGGCATTTCTATAAACACCTTTAGGTACTACAGTAGCTGTGGTTCAGGATTGGATTTGAAATCCCAGCGGACGGGATGCCGGCTGTCATTATCCCGACAGCAGCATCCCGCCCGCCAGAATGCCGTCAGTGGGGCGAGCGCTATGAAGCCCCTTGTGGGCTTGCTGCGATAGTCAGGCTGTGGGCATGGGTTCTATTCCCACTCTATTGGTGTCGTGGACACCCACGAGTGGGAATAGCGCTGGCTAGTCTGTCGGCATTCTCGACTGTCGGGATATTAACTATATCCCGTGGTTTAAATTGTTTTACTATATTTCATAGAGGTTAGGCCACATACATTTATTTTTCACATAAATACAGTGGAGGTACTGCATTCACTAATACTTTTATCTAGTTGGGACACATTTCTTTTTTATTCCAATAAATAATGAACAGATGTGGTTTCAATGATTTTGATATTCATGATCCACCCGTGACACGTATGTTTATATATACCTTGTTTTCATTCATATAAATACAGCAGTATGTATGGCATACAATTACTTTGGAATTCTTTATTCTTATTACAATTTAAAATAGTTGCTCTTACAAATGTCTACATATACAATTAATCAATGTATAATCAATTAATACAGTATACTTACTATAATTACATGTGATTTATAAATGAAGAATCTAATATAGGGGCATATTCAATTGTGCGCATATTTTTAGAAAACCCCATGGCGCAGGCTTTTTCCCATAGCCACAGGGTTTTCCTTTTCAATTGAAGGAGATACAATGAGGCGCAGTGATTTCTATAGAAATCGCAACATCTTTATTCGCTTAGCCCGAGAGCACGTCTGATTTTTCCAAAAATCTTTATTTTTAGGAAAAATCGATCGATCTTGCTCTGGAAACCATGTGGCACCCCCCCTAATGACTAAATAAGCAATTGGAAGTAGCTTAATTAGTCCAATAATTACTCACCTTCTGGCAGCTCTGTTCTCATTCTACACGTCTCCTGCATGTAAAGTCTTCTGACCGACGTCTGCAGATGTGCGAGTGATTCATGTGTATGTGAGACCTCTGTAATGTGTGTGTGTGACCCCCTATGTGTGACCCTTTGTCAGATGTGTGTAACACCCCCCCCTGTCATGTGTGTGCGACCCTGTAACCCCATCCAGTGTGTGTCGAGGGTGTGCGATCCCAGTGTTCTGTGCCCTCACTTACCTCTGTCTGTGCAGCAGCCAGTCACAGCAGAGTCTGGGAAGTGTAGAGGAGCAGTAGACGGCCACAGCGCAGAATGGAGCAGCCAGAACAGGTTTTTTTTTTCTCTTCTCGCCCCACAGGATGTTGGCCGCAAAAATCCCGCAATCAATTTTTTAAAATTGGATACTGGGGGTATCGGAAGCGCACGTAATACAAAATTGGTCTTTTCTAAATCTTTTGAGGGCGTAATCCCATGGGTAATTGAATATGGTATCCAAATGATAGGTCAACAGTCAAAAGGTTGACAGTCAATAAGTCGACACCAAATAGTCAACATGCATATGGTCGACATGGTCAAAGGTCAACAGATTCAAATGGGCGACATGACAATGGTCAACACAGCATATGAGGTTTATTTATTATTTTAATTTTTTAAAACTTTTTCATACTTGATCATCCACTTGGGCTACAAATGGGGACAGTAACCTGTGCAAAGCGCAGCAGTAGCGGAGTGAGGCACCTTGCCCGAAGCATGGTTTTGGAAGTGAGCCATGCGAGGGGACGCGGTACATTAATTGGGGTTGCACTTGCTGTAAGGTAAAATTTGACGCAAAAAAAAACCCATTAAAAGTTAATGTCAACCTTTTCATGTGTTAACCATTTCACACGTCAACCTTGTGCATGTCGACCATTTGGTGGCGACCTAGACACTGTCGAACTTTTGACTATTGACCAGTGGTGCAAGTGGAAATATTTTCTTAGTGTTACTGAGTGTGCTGAAAAATGGGCTTGGTCACATGTCATGAGGGGGCATGACCACATGACACTAGGGGGAGTGGCTACATTACACTAGGGAAGGGGGGGCACAAAGCATAGTCCCTTTTCTTTGCACTCTGGAGGCAAGGCTAGAAATATATAGTACTGCCTCCAGTATAATAGAAATATATAGTAATAACCCCAGTATAATAGAAATATATAGTACTGCCTCCAGTATAATAGAAATATATAGTACTGCCTCCAGTATAATAGAAATATATAATAATGCCCCCATAATAATAGACATATATAGAAGTGTCCCACATTACAAGAGAAATATATAGTAATGCCCCATAATAATAGACATATATAGTAGTGTCCACATTATAATAGACATATATAGTAATGCACCATAATAATAAATATATATCAGTGTCCACACTATATAACAAATGAATTACCCCATACAGTGAAGCCAGAGACATGCCCAGCAGCCCAGCTTGTGAAGAACAAAAGCCGCTCAGTGCCGATGCGTCACTTGAGCCGAGTGAAGGGAAACAGCTGGACACTGCAGGAAAAGGCACCCAGCCTAGTCCCCGGGCTCCTCTCTTCATGCCAGCCACGGCCGCCAGGAGAAGAAGCGTGAAATGATTTCATGACATCACCGTAGCCCTGACAAAGTGTGAGGCGTCGTCATGCTGCGGAACACCATGGTCTTGTTGCTCGGTAGCACATTATAATTGCGGTAATGGTAGTCACAGGTACAAAGTGTGCAGTGAGTGTTACTGCGTACCTGCTGACAAATTCTTAAGGATACCCCGAACCCGAGTGTACCTGCATACTTGCACCACTGCTGTTGACCAATTACACCATAACCATTGAATATGCCCCATATACTTTAAGAAGTGCAAAAGCAGTAGTGCAAACGTAAACAGCTAAAGCTGAAAACATTTTTCCTGCTCCTCTTCATATTACTCCTATTACCCACAGGCACAAATGAGAGAGTTGAATTATGTTGCATGACAAACTTTCAAAATCAGGTTCAATGAGTGATGATAATACGTTCTAGTTGGCATTACCCTTTTCCCACTGATTAGTTGTCAGCTTCTACTCGGGGTGTAATTCAAACCTGATCGATCGCTAGCGTTTTTTGCAGCGATGCGATCAGGACAGAACTGTGCATGCGTATGCACCGCAATGCGCAGGCGCGTCGCACGGGTACAAAGCGGATCGTTGCTGTGCGGTGGGTTTTTCGAAGAATCCATTTCCACAGCCGATCGCAAGGTGATTGACAGGAAGTAGGCGTTTGTGGATGTCAACTGACCGTTTTCTGGGAGTGGTTGGAAAAACGCAGGCGTGTCCAAACGTTTTCAGGCCGGGTGTCTGACATCAATTCCGGCCCCGGACAGTCTGAAGTGATCGCAAGGGCTGAGTAAGTTCTGGGCTACTCAGAAACTGCACAAAGTTTTTGTGTACCGCTCGGCTGCACATGCGATTGAACGCTTGCACAGCTAACATACACTCCCCGGTGGGCGGCGACAGTGCGAACGCTGGACTGCAAAATAACACTAGCGAGCGATCAGGTCTGAATTACCCCCCTAATGAGATGGCTTTTCTGCTACCAGGGTGTATTCTATAAAGGATAAATAGCATTTTTATACTTATTTATTTATTTATTATTTATTAACAGTTTCTTATATAGCGCAGCAAATTCCGTTGCGCTTTACAATTTGAAATAACAATAACAAACTGGGTGATAACAGTCATAGAGGTAGGAAGGCCCTGCTCGCAAGCTTACAATCTATAGGGAAATAGGCATGTGTACACAAGGAAAGGTGCTATCTTTTGCATAGAATGAGAAGACATGTGAGAATATGTGTGGACTGTACAGAGTAGATGCAATTTGATAGGAAGGTTTAGGAAAGTTATCTGGGCGGTTCTGGAATTTGACACGCTTGCCTAAAGAGGTATCAATTCAAATGTAATAAAACATTCAAATATGAACATGTAATACAGAAAGCCCTGTTATTCCCTCAACTTCATGATTTATTTAAGACCCAAATGAGGCTCCAACAAACCGTAGTTTGGGGGGAAAGAGAAAAGTTGGAATACAAGGGTGATTCAGAAGTGATAACAGATTTGGCTTTGAATCCATAGTTATTTACTACCAGCATGTGTATTTCAGTTTGATCTACATTTCTGTAGCTACAGATGTAGCCACGCTCGTCGTTGTCATGCAGCGAAGGCACGGCAAGTATGCCTACAACTTTGTGTATGTGCGCACGCACGCTCTAGAATCCTATGGAGTGAACGACCAGTCGCAGCCAGGCACATTCTCACTATGCCGTGTGGCCACATCTGCACCTCCCAAAGTGGTTAGTAGGCATGTGCCTTAGGGGGTCATTCTGAGTTGATCGCTAGCTGACGTTGTTCGCAGTGCAGCGATCAGGCTAAAAATCGGCACTTCTGCGCATGCGTATGGGCCGCAATGCGCATGCGCGTCGTACGAGTACAAAGCCCGTTGTGGTCGTGCACAGGTTGTAGCAAAGTTTTCAGTCACACTGACAGCCGCAAGAAGATTGACAGGAAGGGGGCGTTTCTGGGTGTCAACTGACCGTTTTCAGGGAGTGTTTGCAACAACGCAGGCGCGTCAAAAAAAAATGCAGGCGTGGCTGGGCGTTCGCTGGGCGGGTGCATGACGTCAAATCCGGACACGAATAGGCTGTAGTGATTGCAAGCGCTGAGTAGGTTCAGAGCTACTCTGAAACTGCACAAACTTTTTTTGCAGAGCTCGGCTGCACAAGCGTTCGCACTTCTGCTGAGATAAAATACACTCCCCAGTGGGCGGCGGCATAGCGTTTGCACAGCTGCGATCAACTCGGAATGACCCCCTTAGTATAATATCATTTATGCAATGTTAAGTTCACTATACATCTGTACTTTGTGATTAGTAGGTGACTAAATTATAAATATTTAAATTTTATGTTTTCAAGACATTGGGGGTAATTCCAAGTTGATCGCAGCAGGAATTTTGTTAGCAGTTGGGCAAAACCATGTGCACTGCAGGGGAGGCAGATATAACATGTGCAGAGAGAGTTAGATTTGGGTGTGTTATTTTATTTCTGTGCAGGGTAAATACTGGCTGCTTTATTTTTACACTGCAAATTAGATTGCAGATTGAACACACCCAACCCAAATCTAACTTCCTCTGCACATGTTATATCTGCCTCCCCTGCAGTGCACATGGGGGGTAATTCCAAGTTGATCGCAGCAGGATTTTTGATAGCAATTGGGCAAAACCATGTACACTGCAGGGGAGGCAGATATAACATGTGCAGAGAGAGTTAGATTTGGGTGTGTTATTTTATTTCTGTGCAGGGTAAATACTGGCTGCTTTATTTTTACACTGCAAATTAGATTGCAGATTGAACACACCACACCCAAATCTAACTCTCTCTGAACATGTTAAATCTGCCTCCCCTGCAGTGCACATGGTTTTGCCCAACTGCTAACAAAATTCCTGCTGCGATCAACTTGGAATTACCCCCATTGTCATTATCACATGTAGATTCACAACTTACCAGAGGAAACCGTGCACTTACAGAGGATCTAGGACCTTATTCAGTATCAGTAACATAATCTGTTCTTGCGCTCGCATGCTAGGGGCCGCCCCTAATTGCGAATGCATCGCATAACTGGAAGTTAAGGATGCCCCCCCTGCATAGCAGCTGCACTGCCATCTTTTTCCTTGGAGCAGCTGCATGCAGTGACGTGCGGGGACTTCAATGGCTGGGGAGGCACTGGCTTCTCCAGTACATCCCCATCAGCCTGTGTGTAGCGCCTCCGGCGGGAGACTGCAGCAGGCATTGACGCTGCTGAAGCTGCTACCTGAAAGGAGGAGGAGAGCGCCGGCCTCCGCTGCACAATGCACTCCCAGCCATAGGCGTGCGCAGCTAAATATATTAGGGGGTGCACCGCAGGAAGGGTGTACCTAGCACCACCCAGGGGCGTGTCTATCACTATTTTACATTCTCAGTAAAATCACATGGCTTAATCTAATTTCTCCCTAGTTCCTAGTAATAAAGTAGATATAATACACCCGAGAGAAATTAAATGAAACATAATGGTGCAACCACCGGCCAGTACTGACTGTCCACTACGGATAACCCTGAGTTCTAGCTGCTGCTGCACCGTATCGCTGTTTACACTTCCAGAACCTATCCCTCATTCAGTGGTGGAATCAGAGAGTGGTGGGTCTAAGTGCATATGCATTCCCCCCCTCCCACACACACCCCACCCCTTGCACCCCCAGCACCTACACCTTGATTTTGAGCTGGCCACTCTGAAAACTAAAGGATATTTAGGGAGCCAAACATTTGAGTTTTACTATAACACAAGTAAAGATTAAAATTTACACATGTGCTATCAGAGCCACATTTGCCTCTTCCTATACCATCAGACCCCTCCTTTGCAGGACACCAGCATTTGTCACACATGTCCCCATGCTCACCAGCTACTGACAGTAGTGCCCCTTGTTCGCATTATGCCACACGGTAGGAGCCAAAATTTACATTACGCCATATGGTATGAGCCAAAAATCACATTACGCCACACGGTATGAGCCGAAATTCACATTACGCCACACGGTATGATCCAAAATTCACATTACGCCACACGGTATGAGCCAAAATTCACATTATGCCACATGGTATGAGCCGAAATTCACATTACGCCACATGGTATGAGCCAAAATTCATATTATGCCACACGGTATGAGCCGAAATTCACATTATGCCACACGGTATGAGCCAAAATTCACATTATGCCACATGGTATGAGGTTCACCAACACCTGGCCACTGCTGCTCAATCCACTTCACGGCTGCAGGCCAGCTGAGGATGCTGAAAATGAAGACCACAGAGCCACGCCGAGTCCAGACTGTTACTGCCGGCTACAGTCCACGACTGAGCTCAATCATAGCTGCATGGGGGAGGGCTGTCAGCAGCAGCCTTGTCCATGCAGCTGCAAAAAAATAAAAAAATAAAGAAAAATCAACTGAACGACCTGGGGACACATACCTAAGTGCACCCCCCCCCCTCCCCTCCGCCGAATCTGCCACTGTCTCCAGTACACACAGCATACTGTAGATTATATTATGCACAGTCCCCCCATAACGCACCCATACTACCGGTATATTACATTTTACACAGCCCCCCTTACCATAGCACACATTTGTTTACATTATTCACCGCCTCCCCCTCCGCATTGCACACCCATACTATATTTCATTAAACACAGCTCCTCTCCCCATAGCACACACATACTACATTACATTATAGACAGCCTCCCCACCCCATAGCACATCCATGGTATATTATAATATATCCAGCCCCCCTCCCCATAGCACACCCACACCCATAGTATATTATATTGTACACAAGCCCCCCTCCCACATAGCACACCCATGCAACATTATGCACAGCCTCCCTCCCCCATAGCACACCCATAGTATATTACATTGTACACAAGCACCCCCTCCCCCATAGCACACCCATGCAACATTATGCACAGCCTCCCTCCCCCATAGCACACCCATAGTATATTACATTGTACACAAGCACCCCCTCCCCCATAGCACACCCATGCTAAAGTACATTATACACAGGCCCCCCCAAAAAAGCACATTATAATATATACAGCCCTCCCTACATCCATAATATATTGTATAGTACAGAAACCCCTCCCCCATAGGACACCCATGCTACATTATACACAGCATCCCCCTCCCTCCTCCATATTACCCCCCCAGTAACCACAGCCCCTACCTGGCTTTTTAGTGTAGTCCTGTAAATAGCAGGAAGCCAGCCCGGGACAGAGACAGCCAGGAAGTGTATGCAGCCGAGGAGCAGGAAGACAGGGGAGGGTTGACACATGCAGCCCACTCTAAGCCTGGTGGGAGGAGCTGGCCAGACACTGTTAAGCAGAGCTCTCTGACTGCCAGGTCCTCTGCTTCACTGTACAGGCGGCTCAGCATGGACTCAATCGGCACAAAGGAGGAGAGAGGAGTCGGGGGAATGAAGAGAGGTGAGCCTTGTTTTGCTGCCTCCTAAGGGTGATTGGACAGCGGATGCAGCACTGGATCTGCTGTCCAATCACATGTGCCTCGCTGGCAGAGGAAGCCCGTCCCTGTTAACGAGGCACATGTAGAAGTGCCGCTTTGACAGCTTTTTTCAATGGGCATTTACTGCCCAGTGCTTATCCCCGCCCCCCTCTCTATCCCCGTTACCGTTGTCAGCGGGAGGCACTTGCTATCAGTGCCTCCCAAACTGCTTTAACGCCTTAAAATGATTAGAATAATGTAAAGAAGATACTTATGACACAGAATATGTGTCATAAGTATCTTCTTTGTATTACTGTAATCATTAATGACAGGGGAGGCACTGCCTCCCCTGCCTCCCCTGACTGCACGTCCCTGGCTGCATGTGACGTCACTCAGCCCCCCCCGAAAATGGTCCAGATAGGACTTCGCAATGCCGCTTCAACGCCCCGATGGCCGCCGCTGTCAATCACAGCGCAATGCATCCTTGAGGGATGCGATCACAATGTGAGGGTTTGCGCATGCACTATGTGGCCGCATCGCATGCGCAGATTATCGAAAATCACTCGTTCACGATTTTCAGTAATCTGCGGGCCTTACTGAATAAGGCTCTTAGTCGATAATAATTTACGTTTTACTGCTGTCCCTTTGAAATTCTTTTTAAGTGATGTGCGCCAATCCTTGTGTATTGGTTTTGTATTAATTTCGTGTTCTGGTTCTAAATTTGCAGAACCACACTCACATGCTTTGGTTTTGGATCTATATTTCTTGTTTTCTTCTAAATGCTAAAACAGCTAAAATCATGTAATTTGGGCCTGGTTTTGTTCCTACTTTATTATCACTACATTCATTTCCAGGCATTTCCAGTCAATTTTGACCACCTCTTTCTTCAACAATATTGGCTGTAGACTGGCTAGCTAAGGTAATCAACAGATCAGCAGCACAATCACACAGCAGTTATTTATGTTAGTAAAAATGTGTTGCAAATTAGTAATGTATTAAAACAATAGTCAATAAAAATTTCTATGCAAAAAAACACCATCCCCAGTGCCACCAAAAATACAGCCTGTTATTCAAAGAAAAGTGGTGCAAGATGAAATTGTCCTTGGGCACTCCCACCATTATGTTGGATATTAAAAAGGACATGCACAGTTTAACAAACCAAAAACTCAGCGACAAGGACTAACACTTTTATAGCTGAAGTGCTTAGTTTGTTTGGGCACCCACAAATCAATATTTTGGAAGGACTACCTCTGATCATTAATTAGGAGGTTGATGATAAGGGTGTTGGTGTAGGAAATTGCATGGGTGGGTCCAAATTGCTGGTAGCTGATACTGGACTGCTTGTTATTATTTTACAAATTATTATAATTTTGTGCTGAATTGAATACCTCTGGGAGCTCCCTCCCGAAACTATTAACAGCACATTGGATTGAATCGAGCACATAGATTGTGAGCTCCACTGGGACTGGGACTGATGTGTCCTCTTATGGTGTTGCTGCGATGTACACCATCCTGGCATAGCTGGAAGCGGACGTCTATGCTCCTTCTATGCTATTCACTGCAATGGGAGCCCCGTGCATTTGCACCTACCTCCCATTGAGACAAAACTGTAGTGGGACACATCTATATGTAATCACTGAACGTTATGTGCAACTCAAAACTTTTGTGCGTGCGCAGTAAGGATTTGTTCTGGGCTGCTCATGCACAGCTTGCAGATTATCGCACCTCATGTGCTTTCTCTCAACTACGCCCACCTCTGAACCAGGCCCTCAAGCATTTTTACATATATGTATTAAATGTAAAATTATATAACTGAAAGGTGTCCTAAAACAGTCTAGTACAAAACTTTTTGGATTTTGTACATTGACATCAAACGGATCCCTGCTCTTCTTTGTAATGTGACCCATGTAAGGTTGTAATGCTGATACCTGTAATCACTAGCTGGAGTAGCAGACTCTTTGTATCCTCTGTCAAATGTCATTTCAGGAATTACGTTTTTTCTACTCAAGGCAAAGCTTGTCCTACAGCAAAGTAATGTCACATTTAACATCTAGGTCACAAAGCTCTAAAGTGGAGTTAAACTGCACAGTAACTCATACCTGTAATTAAATAGCTCTATGATATGTAGATTACACTTCAGTAAAAGAAAAAATTAGGAACCTCATAAATAAACTTGAGAACCTAGCTGGCAGACACTTAATGCCATAATCCACATAGTGGGGGTCATTCCGACCCGATCGCACGCTGCAGTTGTTCGCAGCGGTGCGATAGGGTCAGAAGTGCGCTGGCGCCGCAGTGCGCCAGCGCATGCCAGACGGGCGAAGGCCATCGTTGCCTAGCAATTGCCTCTGCCTGATTGACAGGCAGAGGCGGTCGCTGGGTGGGAGGGGGCGGCATGGCAGCATTTGGCCGCAGTTTTAGGGGTGCGGACCGGCCAACGCAGGCGCGGCCGGACTGTGGGCCGCAGCGGCTGCATGACATCACGCGCAGCCGCTGTGACCCAGGGTAGCGACGAGTAATGAGTTACTCTCCAAGTACAAAAGCATTGCCGCTGTGCAATGCTATGAAACTTGTGCGGGGGGGGGGGGGGGCGGCCTGACATGCGGGGTGGACTACCCTGTGCTGGGCGTCGCCCCGCATGTCCGTGTAAGTGATCGTAGCTATGCACAGCTACGATCAGGTCGGAATGACCCCCAATATCATGTTGTAACTATTACAATTTTGATAGAAACAGGATAACTTTATAAATGTAGGCAACTAACAAAAAAGGCTGATCTATAATCACTTTTCAATGCACACCTCTAGTCTGCTCTAGTTACGGGTGGTATTCATGTGACCGGCGGTCGGGAGACCGACAGTCACATGACCTCCTCCAGCATCCCGACTCCTCACTATCCCGATGGTCAGCATGCTAACCAACAGGGACTATTTCCACTCGTGGGTGTCCACGACACCCATAGAATGGGTATAGAACCCGTGGCGACCTCAGGTCGCCACCGAGCCCGCAAGGGGCTTGCTGCACTCGCCCCTCCCCGCCGGAATCCCGGCGTCGGTATGCTGCTGGGATCCAGGCGTTGGCATGCTACTGGGATAATCACCCATAGTTACAGATTAAAAAACACATAATAAACTCAATGAACAATAATAAACAAATAGCAAATGCCCTATGCAGTAGGCAGAACACACCATAACGATTTGACGGTGGACCCGCCGTTACATTGCAGCGATAGCGCCACTGATTCAGGTACGCATATACACTTATCGATGGGCCACTTAATATATCGGTCCTGTCATCCAGCTGGGCGGGAATTTCAATTTGCCCGCCCAGCTGTGATGTCAGTACTTGCAGCAGGTGTATGGGTGGGCGGTATGAGTGGGCACCCGTACACAGAGCCAGATGTGCCGATATACTGTAACTGTAGATATATCAGCCATCGGCTGTGCTTTACAGCCAGTGCAATATGTCTTTGGACGATGTAACTGAAATGTATGGTAAATGTTTCATTTACTGTAGTTCAAATTCAGACAGTGGGTTTATTTAGCACAACTTCTATTCATGATTAGGTCAGAAATCGCCTCTATGAAGCCAGAGGACTTGTTATAATTTTTTTTTTTATATTAAATCGGGTAAGTAATTTAAAATATTATCAATTCAGACTTCTTCACCCTAAAAGTACCAGTGAGGGGACAGTTGGGGGGAAATGTAATAGGGTGTGAGAATAAGAAAGTGAGAGATTTTGGTAAAATTCTCCTGGTTTTTTTTTAAAGTGGCAATCGTTTAGATGGCAAAATCAACTAAGTTTTGCTATGTAAATGATTGCCACTTTAAAAAAATAGGAGACTTTTACCAAAATCTCTCACTTTCTGATTCTCACACCCTATTACATTTCCCCTTGAAGAATTTTGCTTGTGCATTTTGTACAAGTGATCATGCCATCACATGCCCATGTGGCAAATAATATATAGGAAAGATTACATAAAGTGTGAGGAATAAGCTTGGAGAGCATAAATCTAACACCAACTGCAATAGAATGGAATGTTATTTTACTAGACATTATTTGGAAATGTTTTTTCTATTAACAAAATAAAGTTTACAGTTTTTAGCCTACTGTCCAATGCTTTTCCCTGTTACATTATGAGTATGACCTTAGCTTATATCAGTTTGTTTTTTGGTTATAAATATACATTTATAAATAGTGTTTTATATATATATATTTATAAATAGTGTTCGCTACAATTTCCAAAAGAAACTTATAGAAACTTTGGTAAAATGTGTAAATAAATAAAAACCTATGACGAAAAAATAAAAATAATATATGTACATGGGTCTTGCGTGGTGTTTCCGGGATGCAGTCATTTGTACCTACCAAAAGTGGTCCAAGGAAAGACAACCAGTGGATTGTCAGCAGGGTCATAGGCACTGGCGCTTTTATAATGGGTGCAGTGTGTGCGGTGCACACAGGGTACAGGGGGGCCCATACTGCACACTCTGCACCCATTATTTTTAATACTTACCCTTTGGAGTTCCGCGGTGCAGCAGCAGCGCTGCATAAACCATTGGGAAAATGGTGCAGTGCCATTATTTTTTGTGTTTCGTGCATGCACAGTAGGAAAATCACTGAGAAAATGGCTGCAACGCCATTTACCCCGAGATTTGCACATGCGCTCTAGACTCTGACTCTAGTGCCCAAAGCTCTTCAGCACTGCTGGCTAGAGAGTAGGGAGTCCAGATGCACACAGGCCTCCTCCTCTTTAGATACGCCTCTGGTCATAGGCACCCATGGCTCACTAATGCACGTGGGGAGTAAGGCTAGCCCGTCTGGTCTAATGCACAGGAGAGCTACTGTAGCACAAACTGCTGAAAAAGTTCATGTTGGCTTTGATGGAAAGGTCAGAACACACAGTGCATCGCAGCTTGCTGTGTATGAGGCTGCGTAGCCTAGACCAATCAGAGTGACACCTTGATAAAGACCATTTGTCGGTTGAAATGCGTTGGTGTATCACCATGGAGGCATCTCGACCATGGATCAGAAGGAGGGAGGTACAGCTCAATAGGGGGAGCTATTTATAAATACCCCTGTAAGCTTATTACTGTACCTTTCATACATGGTACGAGCAGGGCTGGATTAAGCCTTAGGGGTGCCCAGGGCACTTAAGACAAGGGAGCCCCCCGGTGGAAGGCGAAGGAGTGTAATTTGGATTGTGCATACCCCCCAACATGAACCATTTCAAGAGGATCAAAATGCTCTGTACCTGGACTTCCTTCTTAATATATGATTGGTGTCACCCGTGTTGAACTATTTAATAGATAAGAAAGGTGTTTCACCACAGGTGATTGCAATCATAACTTACGATAGCATGTTATCCCTCCAGGACTGGGTCATGTTGTATGGATTGGGTATATTAAATTTAATCCAATGGGGTATATTAGATTTAAACTAACAGTTGAATAATGCCAGGTTACATAGGACCCAGACACGGAGGAGGAGAAGCTGGGATCCCTGTGTCACTCACAGCTCTCTCCACCCTCCTATCTCTCCTCTGGTTGGAAAGCTCAATCGGTAGCTCATAAAATCTGATACTCCGCCTGCAATGCATACTGTCCTGCTCATATTCTATACTGCCCTGCTCGCATTCTGGCTGTCTGGTTCTGCTACTGCATTAGAGGCAAAGCTAGCAATGCCGGTGTGCTCTGGCTGGGGGCCCCCTAACAAAGGGGGGCCCAGGGTACTGTATGCCCTGAGACCCCCCCCCCCCTTAATCTGGCTATGGGCAGGCTTGGACTGGCCCACAGGGGTACAGGGGGAACCACCTGTGGGCCCCACTGCCTGGGGGTCCACCTCCTGCTCAATCCGCAGCATCTTTGAAACAAATCTCTGATGGAAATGATGGTAATCAAGTTCCAGCAATAGTCTACTGCAGTTTTGTATGTATTAGATCAATATGGACTGCCCCATACCCCTATTTAATTTGTATGCTTTACATGGAAACTGTATTTTCAACAACATGAACATTTATTATATGTTATTATCTGCATCATACCCTATTTTTTTCATTATGACTATGTTAACATATCATACCCAACCCGTGACACCGTATGGGGTGTGCATTTTAAAACCATAGTACTTTTATAGATTTTATATGTTAATACACCCGGCATATATGTCTGACAATAATGGCTGCTTGACTTATAAACTGAAATCAATGTGTTGCATGAAATGAACACAGAAACCCTTTTCAGTCATACCAGCTTGAAAAGGTTTTAATTACGTTGGAAAATCTTATTTATATTAACCATGCTCCTGTCCTCCTAATTATTAGATCTTTAGTTAACGACATTGGCCCTCATTCCGAGTTGATCGGTCGCAAGGCGAATTTAGCAGAGTTACACACGCTAAGCCTACGCCTACTGGGAGTGAATCTTAGCTTCTTAAAATTGCGACCGATGTATTCGCAATATTGCGATTACTAACTACTTAGCAGTTTCAGAGTAGCTCCAGACTTACTCTGCCTGTGCGATCAGTTCAGTGCTTGTCGTTCCTGGTTGACGTCACAAACACACCCAGCGTTCGCCCAGGCACTCCCACCGTTTCTCCGGCCACTCCTGCGTTTTTTCCGGAAACGGTAGCGTTTTCAGCCACACGCCCCTGAAACGCCGTGTTTCCGCCCAGTAACACCCATTTCCTGTCAATCACATTACGATCGCCGGAGCGAAGAAAAAGCCGTGAGTAAAAATACTTTCTTCATAGTAAAGTTACTTGGCGCAGTCGCAGTGCGAACTTTGCGCATGCGTACTAAGCGGATTTTCACTGCGATGCGATGAAAAAGAACGAGCGAACAACTCGGAATGAGGGCCATAATTCTTTAACAATTATTTCCGAGAGGGACAATACATTATCTTCTAGAAATTAATTGCAGAACCTTGTAGTATCCGCTATGTACTGTAAGTACTGCAATATTTCTTTGGATCTCTTAAAGTTGACTGTTAAATCCATTTAACATAGGAAGATAGTGCAAATGGCTAGAGACCTGGAGAGGAAAACCTTGAAACATTTTACATGAACCGTTAGTAATAACCAGTAATGTTAACTAACTATATACTGCAAACATAAAATGTGTAATGAAGGGGGACATATGGTTGCAACTTTATGGATAATAAAGACTCTGAAAGCCAAAAGTTCACAATCACCCATTGAACAGAGAAATACTTATTGAAGTACAACAAAACATATGTTTTGGGGATTTGTTTTTTTACTGTCCCTTTTACAGGCACATTCACATGTGTAATGTTACATATCAGTAGGATTCCTTCCAGATATATTGAAAATGGAATAGGGTCATCACATTTGGTCTAGTCACATCTATACATAAGTCTGCTTGGACCACAACGTAGGATTCGCAGATTCCGATGATGCATTCTCTTTCCACACTGCAAACTTTTCCATAATACAGTAGTGTGGAACCTGGCATACGTATTGCTATTTGCTATATCGCCATGTGGCATGACTAGTTTACTAAATAGACAGCATGAAACACAATTTCTCTATGGACTTGTATTGCACTATGTTAATAAAAATAGGGATGTATGAGAGTTCTTTTAATAGAAGACCCATAAATGAGAATTATCCAACACGCTGAATTACTAGTATTACAAGATAATGATCATGGACCACTTTCTTTTTAGTTGCCTCTGTCCTTAAAAGCATCCAGCTAATATCCAGCCACACTTTATAATTTTCAGGATGAGTACTTAAAGTTTTATGTGTACTTAGTAAATGATCTTATTTAGTGATTAGCT
>NC_086449.1:517227276-517329776 GCF_028390025.1 Pseudophryne corroboree
CAGATTATTTAAAAAAAAAAACTCTTGATAAGTGAGATGACTTTACATTATTGCTGTATGGGTCCTATTTTTCAAAAAATATTTGCAGGTTATCCCCCAAAATTGGTGTACTTGCAAAAATTAAGGTTCCAACAACTGTATCATGGAAGGACTGCAGCCTTGGTCCCACTAGTATCAACAGCACAAACAGCCCCCATAGGTTTTCTATGGGGGCTGCTAAGCTGTCGGATTTATCAAGCTCTGAATTGTAAAGCATTCCGGAGCTTCGCACCACTAACTAATGCAATCTTCAGATGGTGTTATCTGCTGCAGTCTTTGGGCTACATTCCACAGAAATTATCAAGAGATGATTTACGTTTTACACATTGCAGGAATGGGTTTCTTTCTGAGCCCTGGTCCCTGCAGGTGTATATTATTACATCTTTGTGAATATTAATTTCTTATTGCCATATAAAGAAATTATAATGATCAGGTCTAGGACTCAATATTTTATAAATATGCCCCGTATATATTATAGAAAGATAAATGAAATATATCATATAACTTACTCAAGATATGACAAGATCTCGCAAACTTGCATTACACTTGATAAATTTGGCATGTAAAATGTATTAACTATCTGCTATTTAAATAATGTTTAACCATATTTATTAAAATAATTATATTGTTATCATGTATTAATAAATACATTTATTACATAGCAATTAATTTGTTAAATATAGACAAAGTGCTGGGCAGACGATTTACTTCACTGCCAATAAAGAACGTGTTAAGCATTTAATAAATATTGCTTGTTATAGGGAAAAATCATAGAACAAATAATTTTCCTTCAAGATGAAGCATTAACAAAGTGCAGACTTTTTAACTCTACGAAATAACTTGACTTCTTACTCTCACTGACAGTGATGCCAGTCCTGTGAGTGGAATGCCACTGAGTATCACATATTTGTTTGAGTGCATTGCATTTATCTGTTGGTTTAACACACTTTAAGGTATAAATAACTATATTATGAGTAAGTGGGAAAAACCTCTGCATCCTACTGTATGGAAAAGCTGGTCTGTCTACAGGTGTTCAATGGAATTGCTGGAACTAGCTCTGTTTCCATATATTATCCTGTAATCAAGCTTACAGTCCAAAACAAATGTATGTTTCCAAGATGAACCTATCGCATGCTATTTGTTTGTTTTTTTAATTCAAATAGCATTGCGTCTAGTTCACATCACACCGTGTTCAGTTTCCCTTGCGATGCGATGCACGCTCCCGTGTAGTCCATATTGCAAGGCAAAATAGTATGTGCAGGCAGGTATTTCTGAACTACATTGCAAATACAGGCTGAGTATCCCTTATCCAAAATGCTTGGGACCAGAGGTATTTTGGATATGGGATTTTTCCGTAGTTTGGAATAATTGCATACCATAATGAGATATCATGGTGATGGGACCCAAGTCTAAGCACAGAATGTATTTATGTTACATATACACATTATACACACAGCCTAAAGGTCATTTTAGCCAATATTTTTTATAACGTTGTGCATTAAACAAAGTGTGTCTACATTCACACAATTCATTTATGTTTCATATACACCTTATACACACAGACTGAAGGTCATTTAATACAATATTTTTAATAACTTTGTGTATTAAACAAGGTTTGTGTACATTGAGCCATCAAAAAACAAAAGTTTCACTATCTCACTCTCCCTCCAAAAAGTCCGTATTTCGGAATATTCCGTATTTCGGATATTTGGATATGGGATACTCAACCTGTATTACATATTGTAGTCACAGTGTATTAAAATTCGGGTGTATTTCAAATCACATGTAGTTCAAATCGCATAGCACTAAAGTACAAATTGCATAGCACAAATAGTATAGCTCAAATCGCACTAGCACAGATAGCACCGTGTGTGGGCACCACTGGAACAGAAAACAAAAGAATAGTCTTAGTCTTTTTATGTGTATAAAATCTATTTGAAACATGGGATACTGTGTTAATGTGTCATTAAATAAAACAAATAATAATAAATAATATATAAAGAACAACTGCAAAATATGTTTTTAAAAGGCAGATAATTAGGAATAGCAGAAATTGGTGTTATGTAGATTTAGGTGCATTTCCGCCCCAAACTTACATGCAGGATAAATAAAAAGCATATTTACATGCATATGTTCAGAGGAACCTATCTGTTGTTGTATCCAGCTATATATATTATTCAAGCTTAAAAGACAGATATAATATGTCATGGTGGAACAGAACTTAAACATGTTTGAACTCAAAGATGTCTGACTACAGTATACCATTTTACTTTTCGTTGTCAGCAAATCTCTCTAGACACAGATAGGTATATGCTGCCATATTTCAGTTTAAGTTCATTCCACATACCAAGTACTTAACTTGTATCAAAGGTAAATAATTGGCTGACTGATAATGTTGGTGTAGTTCCAAAGCACAAAAGATTTATTCACAGCAAAGGTAATTAATAAGTACCGCCAATAAAATGCGCAACAGCATATAACTTCTAATAAGGACGCATTATTTGGCAAGGACAGTACAGGCCAGTGTATATACCGCAAAGAATAGAGGAGTACCTCACAAACACAGTACAGATTAGCTACACTAGTCCCTACACAATAGGTCACAAAGGCATCCTAATAAAATAGCACTGTATTGGTCAGATTTTAACAGGCTTCCTGGGTCATTTAACCTTTTCCTTGTCACTGCTGTGCTATCCATGTGTGTTGTGATATCAATACATGGTGATTGCCACTCATAGGGGGATATTCAATTGTTTGAAAAGTCAGTTGGGTGTCTGTTTTTTCTATCTAATAGACAGGAAGAAACAGACACCCAACTGACTTTTCAAACATTTGAATTCCCCCCATAGAGAATACAAACAGTTACATTACTGGAAGTGTATGCATTAAACAAGCAAATAGTAACTACATGCAATTTTGAATAATAAATGTTCACAAACGTGATCGATTACAAATATATGCAGTACGATATATCACAGATCCACACTGCAAGTATGCCCAAATGAGGATCCTTAACGTGGCCGTTCTCAGTCAGCAACCGGTGAGACTGTCTAATCATTACATGTATGGTAAGATAATTATTTATGTATCTTCTGTATTGTTTTAGTTTAAATGCAAAAATCAGCAGGAACACAATTCACCCCAAATGTATTGATTGTTATTCGTAGTTATTTATCTTTTTCTGTTTTCCCCCACCCCCACCACTTATGTTTCGGATCAATCACTTTGAAATAGCAACTATCTGCCTTGGGAATGTGATAAAAAATATTCCAGAATATTAATATTCCTGATATATGTAGCAATAGCCTTATTTTACAAGGGTTGAAACCAGACACTGTGAAAATTGTTCTTAAAAAATGTAACAGCATTTTGTAAGCTTTCTCAGTCTTTTTATTCTTGTTTTAGGATTCCTGGTTTGTACATAACATTGTCGTTCAATACTATGTTATTGGACAGTTTTGCTATTTCCGTTACAATGTAATAAGAAGTTATATGTTTTTTATTCCATGTATAAACCTGTTACATCTGTTTGCATTTCACATTCGTTTCAAATAAAAGTGAAAAGCTTCAATATTCAGCTGTCGTTTTATTCTACTGTGTTTTCAAGCGTAAATATATTATAAACTATGATAACTGTATTAACCTGTTACTAGAGATGAGCAAACTGCATGTGATTTATTTATGCACTGGTGCACTTCAAATTGGATGGAAGTTGGGCATAAATGTCAACTAGAACTTAGCAGATCAGACAATATGCAATATTATGTACAGGCCCGGGATACTGTTGAATTTTTTAGGCGTTTTGGCCACAGTCAAAAAGATCTCATGAACACTTAGGGCTTTATACAGGGCAAGCCTTATATTGTTGACTGTCTGACTAGTCAGACAGTGTCAAGATTTGACATGACCAGGGGCTAGGCTGCCAGTTTGAGATGCCTGAGCTATAAGTGCAGTGATGGATTAAACCCTGTGGAGGTCCCTAGGCAGTTGAAATCTCGGGGGGGGGGGGGTCCCCTCACAAATGCTCCCCTAATACATTTTTAATTTTACCAACCAACTGTCTATGATCTGGAAACTGTAATGTGAATCTGATATCTATGTTTTATGCATACCTCCCAACTTCTAAGCACAGGGATTCTAAAAAGGTTGTGTGGCCTCATATCTGTGGGGGCGTGTACTCATGTCAGTGGGCATGGCCTCTGGTGGGTCGGCATGACCTCATGTGAAATCCCCCATTTTCATCATTTTGGGGGCGTGCCCAGCACTCCCCAAGCAACTGGGCAGCCCCTGGCTCACTACTCTGTACTGATTAGATACTGTGCCCATACAGAGCAGCAAGTAATCCCTGAATAAATAGTGCAGGAAGGTGAGTTGTGGGCTGCCTAGCTGCTCAGGGAGCGCTGAGCACTCCCCTAAAATGCTGAAAACAGGGTTGTGCTGAGGTCACACCCACCCAGCTAAGCCATGCCTCTCTCACTAGAGCAATGCCCCCTTTCCGATGTGCGCCTCAATCTGAGGGAACCAAAAGTTGGGAGGTACTGTATGTCTTAGCAGACAGACCGCAAAATTGTCCAGGTTGGTCAAGGCCATATGGGCTGCTTGCTGATCAGTTAATGAAACAGTAGGTACATGGTTTTGAAAATTCATAAAATGGCCTTACATAAACATATAGGAGCTCTGCACTGAACCTTTAACACCAGAGTGGGCCCTGCTTTACAGGACATATAAGTAGGTCCAGTACAAGACAATTCCAAGGCAACAGGTTTGGGTTTAATTTCTTTTGCCCAGTATTTTACTAATATTATTGCGTACCTATGGTTGCATTCTTTTTGTGAAATGTTAGAAATCATTAGCATGAAATATCTGAAAAAAATCAGATGAATGCCCAGATTGAAGTTTTGCATAAAAATGTCAGTTTATTAATGTTCATAAAAATAAAACAGGAAAAAGTCATTTTCACATATCATCATATCTTCCACAGACAGTTTTGAAATATCTGTCTTTTTGATAAAGTCCTTTTAGATTAAACACGTTAAGGCCTGAGATGGTGCACAACTTCTGGACTCTTAGGACTACCTGAGGATATATTTACTAAAATTCGAATTTCGGAATCATCTTTATGAATCTTCAAAATCAATTGAACTCAATTGTTTATGATTTTCTAAAATCCTTAAAACATCCCTCATTTACTAAAATTCTATTTTGCATTCAATTTTCAAATCGAATTCGATGTTCATTAATGTTTGGAAGGGATTTAGAGTTGAATTTATGAAATCCATTCCATAAATTGAACCTCAAATCCCCATTAAAATCCCCAGCAAAATCAAATGCAAAATCGAACAGAACTTCCTCATTGCTTCCTGTTGGTCCAAATGTATCATATGCACAATAATTAAAGGGGAAGCTCTCTCTTTATACTGATTTACACATGAAAACCTAAATGATGATTTAAAAAAAAAATACAGCTGAAATATTTTGAAATATTGAAGTTTATCTACCTTCCAGCCTGACTTCCACTGTCTGTGCTCACATACTGTAGTGAGTTGTTGTTAAAAAAAACCCTCTGCCTTCTCCCTATTTATTGCATAACCTGGGGGTAGTGATTTATTTAATGCACGATTATGCAATAGATGGCAGCAGAGCACAATATCAAACATTTTTGCCAAATGATATAAGAATATGCCTTCCGAATATTTAAAAAATAAATAAACCAAACATGCATTCTGTCATGGATTGGGTGGCTATATGTGCCTCTTTATACTTTTGAGGATTTGACAATGGATACAATTAAAGGGAAAGGAGATTGTTTGGGGGGTAAAGATTAGCGCACTGGATTCATCCCCAGAGGGGAAGAAAGAAATTATTGTTATCTCAATAATGGAGTCGGTATAAGAAAGAAATATCCATCAAAATTATTGCTGTTCAGCCTCACTGGACAGCATATAGTTATAGAAAATCGGCAGTGCTACCCAAAGTTGTAATTGTTGACATAAAATTGAAATAGTAGAAAGGACAACTCTATTTTGTGGGGCACTCTTTTTAAATTAATTTAAAACTTAACCTTTATTGTATCTTGAATGACTAATAAAGACAAAACAACACAACACAACATTTAACATATATCTTCTTAAAATTAACTGGTTTTGCTGATGCTATACCATCTCTCATATTGACTCATTTTCTATTTGTTCATCTCTGAATTTGGATCACATATATGGTAATGTGTCTATTCAGGCACAGCCACAAATTAACAAATTGTATCTGGTTGGACTATCTCAGCCTCACCACTGGCTAATAATAACAATGTTGCATATATTGGATACAAACAAAACAAAAATAATAATAACCAAACCTAGCCATGTCATGTCATACATCAAGGCTAATGTGTTCAACTAGCTGAGTGGTATTGATTACCTATGGTAGTGGTTGTAGGAACTTGGAGAATTTCCTAAATGTCCTAATACCACGTAAATAACAGTGCCAGAGATAAAGTTCAGAAAGAAGGAAGGTATATATCATTTACCCGTTTTCTGCTTTTCTAAATCTGATAGATAAACATCAAATTTACAATAAGAGGACCATATTGGGCATATGTATAAGTCCCAAGATCCTGCATCTGCTGTTAACCCTTCTTATATCCGTATTCAGAACTGGTTAATGAGAGTGCAGGAGAGAGGTCCCTATTAGCAAAATGTACCAGTTATGGATAGTGTGCCCAGCGAAAAATTGTTATAAAAACATTTTTATATGGAAAAACAATTTCTTATGGTATATAATAATACTCATCCAGATAGCAAGACAGGGATGAGGGTTATGGTGGTATTGATCTAATGTACCAATTATCCATATATTGTAGTTGTTGTTTTATTCTAGGAAGGAAGTATTCACAAGAAGGTGATATCACAGATTTCTGCTGTCAACGATCTTATCATGAGACCAGAGCCGGATTAAGACCATGGGGGGCCCGGGGCACTTAAGAGAGTGGGGCCCCTAATAGAGAAGGCAGAAAATAAATATATATATATATATATATATATATACACACACACATATACATATATATATATATATACACACACATATATATATATTTGCCTCCCCAAGCAGCACACCCCCTGCCACACCGCAGATCGGATCTCTCTTCCGATCCGATCTGCGGTGCTGTGCTCCCCGGATCCCGTCCTCACTGCAGCAGCGGGCGCACAGACAGGACAGCTGAGCTGAGCGACGGCTCAGCTGTCCAATAAAGTATGAATTAAGCAGCCTGCCGCTCAGTCATTGGCTGGGCACGCAGGCTGTTTCATTGATACATTATTGGACAGCTGAGCCCAGTGGCGTACCTAGAAATTTTTCTCCCCCAAGCCAAAAAATCCTTCGGCGCCCCCCCCCCCCCCCCATACCCCCCGTAATTGGCACTAGCAAAGGTAGAAAAATGTGCACGCCGCAGGCGCGCGCCAACAAAAAGGGTGTGTGGCTTTGTCGAAATGGGCGTGGCTTTGCGTGGAGGGCGTGGCATTGCAGGAAAAGACTACCTTATACCCCAGTTTTGCAACCTGCACGCCCATACGTTGGCCACCACAGGAAAGAAAAATAATCCTGATTCATGCCCCTTACATTATTTGTCATTTTTCCTCCTTATAGTAATGCCCAGTATACATTATTCCACATACTGCAATGGCCCTTAGACATTATTCCACACACAATAATGCACATGACACAATATGCACACACTGTAATGCCCCAGACACATTATGCCACACACCGTAATGCCTGTGACACATTATGACAGGAATCGCAATGCCCGTTATACATTATGCTACACACTGCAATGCCCCTGATACATTATAGCACATACAATGTCTGTGACACAGTATGACACACACCACAATGATCCTGAGACATTATACCACATACCACAATGCCCGTGATATAGTATACAACACACCGTAATGCCTGATACATTATGACACACACCGCAATGTCCGTGATACATTATGCCACACACCGTAATGCCCATTACACATTAAGTTCTACAGTAAGGCTTCTAATTACTTTTAAATTACCTGCTCGTTGCCAGGGGTTTCATGCTCTTGGTTCCATGCACGGTGCCAGAGGTTTTCATGCTCAGGGTGTCATGCTCGTTGCCAGGGGTTTCATGCACTGGGTGTCATGCTCGTTGCTAGGGGGTAGTGCTTGTTGCTAGGGCCATGCTCCCAGTGCCACATATGCCCCCAGTGCCAGATATTCCCCTACAGTGCCAGGTATATGCCCCTAGTGCCTGATATTCCCCCACAGTGCCAGGTACATGCCCCCAGTGCCACATATACCCCCCCCCCCCAGTGCCACATATGCCCCCTCAGTGCCTGCTCCCCCCAGTGCCAAATATTCCCCCACAGTGCCAGGTATATGCCCCCAGTGCCAGATATTCCCCCACAGTGCCAGGTATATGCCTCCAGTGCCAGATCTTCCCCCCACAGTGCCAGGTATATGCCCCCAGTGCCAGATCTGCCCCCACAGTGCCAGGTATATGCCCCCAGTGCCAGATCTGCCCCCCACAGTGCCAGGTATATGCCCCCAGTGCCAGATCTCCCCCCCCACAGTGCCAGGTATATGCCCCCAGTGCCAGATCTGCCCCCCACAGTGCCAGGTATATGCCCCCAGTGCCAGATCTCCCCCCCCACAGTGCCAGGTATATGCCCCCCAGTGCCAGATCTGCCCCCCACAGTGCCAGATCTCCCCCCCCACCCCCACAGTGCCAGGTATATGCCCCCAGTGCCAGATCTGCCCCCCACAGTGCCAGGTATATGCCCCCAGTGCCAGATCTGCCCCCCACAGTGCCAGGTATATGGCCCAAGTGCCTGCTTCCCCCCCCCCCCATGTGTTGGAGGGACACGGACCGCATCGCGCGTCTCTCCTGTGTCCCTCCCTGGCTCTCCCCCGCTGGTCTAATACAGGAAGTGCCGGTTCGTGAGCCAATCAGAGCTCACGAACGGCACTTCCTTAGACCGGCCGGGGGAGAGCCAGGGAGGGACGAGAGACGCGCGATGCGCTCCGTGTCCCTCCAACACAGCAGGGAGGGAGAGGAGACCGCAGATTGACATGCGGACGCTCGTCCGCATGTCAATCTGTTCTAAGGGAGCCGCCGAGCCGGGGAGCGGAGCACAGCACCGCAGATCGGATCGGAAGAGAAATCCGATCTGCGGTGTAGCAGGGGGCCCTTTTGGAAAGGGGGGCCCGGGGTACGTATCCCCCGGGCCCCCCCCTTAATCCGGCTCTGCATGAGACATTGAATCACTGATGAGAGAACCTGACGATATTTCTCCAAGGAATTAGGGGTGCTTCTACTATCGGTGTCCCTGTTTCCAGGTGACCGATGAGAAAGCACAGAAAAGTGATACAAACAATAGTGAATCCAATTGATTCTATCTTGTTATTGCTCAGTTCCTTATAGAAAACAACATAGAAATCAATACTGTATAGCAGAGGTTCCCAAACTGTGTGCCGTGGCTCCCTGGGGTGCCTCGGGACACTTGCAGGGGTGCCCTGGGTTGGTGGTCCAGGACCAATTCAAATTATTCATGGTCAATATAATAGGCAAAACCAGTGCTGGTGGCTGCCAGTCATAAAATATGTGGCCAAATAGAAGCAAATCTTGCCCCTCACCACACAACTGACCCTAAGGATGGCATATAAACACGATCTACTTAATGTAATATTTATTTCTTTATTTCTCAATAATAAATCTTTGGCCTAGGGGTGCCGTGAAAAAAATTCTGATATTCTAGAGCGCCGTGTTACAAAAAAGTTTGGAAACCACTGCTGTATAGAATAGGTGCGATTACCCTATAACACAAAACAATTGGACGTCTTCTCATATATTATAATGGGATCAGTATTAAATCCCGCTGGACGGGATCCCGGCGGTCGAAATACCGACGCCGGAATCCCGACCACACAATCCCGACAGGGGTGGCGAGTGGAACGCAGCCCCTTGGACACCCACGGAGGGAGAATATGTTGGGATTGTGCCGGTCGGGATTCCGGCATAGGTATTTCGACCGCCGGGATTCCGTTCAGCGGGATCTTGACCGCATCCCATTATAACAGGTCCGATTGTAATTACATAGGTCATTGACCGGTTCCCATTATTTATAATAGCACTGTTCATGTAATAATCTGCATATGTAATTCTAAACCATTTTATGTGCAAGCAATATAATGGAATACACCATACACTTAATAGCCCATATGGTTTATGCAAATCCCTCCTGCATTTCAATACTGGTATCAATATTAAGGTTTATATATAGTTGAATCAATATTCTCCTCCAACACCTTATACTATCATCCAAACAAAACCCTGTCTACTCGTAATTCCTTGTAATTCCATCTCTATATGAGAAATAGGTATACATCAATCAGTATGAGTAAAAATCAATACTTGAATCATATCAGAAGGTGCTGTGCCTCTGGGCCACCTGTTTCCCTATATGTCTGAAGGGAAACAATAACAATCAGAGAGCTGCCGATGATTACATCCATATCTATCCATTCCCTGTGTAACAGGGGTTGGAAATTAATTATCTACCGCTGCTCTCCATCCAGTGTGCATAAGCAGAAAACAACGTCTCAATTACACTAGCACAATAACGGTGGCCACATGCATGTGCGCTCCTCTCCCTACACCAAATTACGTAAATTATGCTTTATTTAGATACTTACTTAATTTGTGTTTATATCCAACTAGTACCCATATATTAGTATCCATATTAAGTTCAATATATGATTCATTCTTATATATTCATCTGATATTATTATACCATAATCCAAATAGAATCCTGTCTATTCAAACAGAATCCTATCTATTCATAATTCCGTCTCTATATGATATATAGATACAATTCATGGATTATACCACAAGGCGCCGTGCCACTGAGCCACCTGCTCTACTAAGTATCTATAAGAATGCATATAATCAGAGAGCTGTCAAGGATTACATCCATATCCATCAATCTCCTAATTAGCAATAAATTAGAGGCTATCCACTGCGGTTTTACCGTCCAGTGTACATGAACGGGAAACAGCATCCCTGTTTCCTGTATATGTTTACGGTGTGTCAAAGTCGAAAAATATTGTAATACATATGCCTTGTACTAACCCCATGCACATGCCCGCTGCTCGTGCACTCAGTCCGCCGTGCGTGCACATATCCGCAATTTGCGTAGGATCGCTCCGGCGATCATGCGCGTGATATGGGTATTTACGGCGGAGTTTGTGAGCGCGTAGAGGGTTATTAGAACATTACATATTTAACCCAAATAGTGTACATTTTAGATATAACTCTTTTGCACCACATCAGCGAGTATTAATAGTTTAAACAGTTCCAGGACTAAGAGATTCGCCTTTGCATGATAGGAAGGGTCAGATAAAGGTTGGAAGGTGATGTCTAGTATCCAGCTGTAGGGTATTTTGAGGGTAACATTCCGGTGTTGGTTAGAGAAAGATCGCATGTTCCAGCGTATAGTTATGTGCAGAAGCAGAATATGGATATTAACTGTATTTACTGTATATTATGTATGCGGCGGAAATACAGAGGATACCACCCACAAGAGCAGTTGGGGAAAGACATCGCCCACCTTTTCAAATCAACCTATGACCTCACCTGTAATGAAGAGACACATCTCTGTGTCCAATGGACAATGAGATTACAGTGACCATTGTATTGCGTATGTAAGTTGTGTATAAAAAGACAGTTGTTGCCTGGCCGGTCAGAAGACTCTGAACGCTTTCTATCTGACTAGCGGAGGACCGTCCGGGTTGCGCTTGCGAACATTCTCACGTATGTACATTCTCTGTAGCCATTATTCTGTTTAGAATTATCTTGTTAGCCTGTAGTGTATAATTTGTACTGTTTACCTTTTGGAATAAGCCACTGTGGCCTTAGAACCCTGTGGTTTCAACTACAAATCGGTGTTGTGTCTTCACTTTCCTGCAAGGGTTTTAAAGTGTATTTATCTGTATAAGGTGTATAGGTATTGATAAATGTGTACGCACTGAGGGTACTTTATACCGTCAGCGCTACTTAAGGTTTAAGGTATAACATCGTTGCAGTACTTTGCTGCTAAGGGTTTTAAGTATAATCATATCATTGCATTGTATCATTAACAAGGTTTAAAGGTTATCAATTGTGTGTGCGCACGCTGTGTGTACTCTGTACACTCAGCGCGGCATGTGTACGCCAAGTACGTACCACGTGCAGGACTCTGTACGCAAATAGCGTACAAAGTGCGTAGCACGTGTATTCAGTCTAACGGCCATAGCGGCTCCACGGTAATAGTGTATCTAGAGGTATAGCTTTACGGTCTAAGATAATATCGACATTATCAGGTGGCCGGGTGCATGTGCGCTGTCAGGAATCTGCATTTTCCATCACATCACTGCTGTGGAACTACAGGTTCCAGCAGTTCAGTTCTGTTCCAGTTCTCGTTTTCAGTCCTCTGCAGCCTGGAGTACATAGTGCTTCAACTAACTCACAGCTGATCTGGACACCCAATCCAGCTAGTATCTCCGCCTGCAGTTTGTGTCCAATCACTGCTGGGCAGGTGGTATAACTTCCAGTTTGTGGCTCTCTCACATCGCCTTGGACAACATGTCACATCCCGTGAACAGACCGCTCCTGTTTGCAATCCTCTGTCTACAGAGATTTCCTTGTGTATTAGACCTGTGGAACAACAGGTCCCAGCTGTTCCAGTTCCCAGTTGTTCCTGTGTTCCCGTGGAACTACAAGTTCCAGCAACCCCTCCAGCTCTCCTGCGACATTCCGTGTGCAAGTTCCTGTGTTCCTGTGGAACTACAAGTTCCAGCAACCACTCCAGCTCTCCTACTGCATCCAGTGGTTCCCTGTGTTCCAGTCTCCAGATCCCCTGTGTTCCTGGTTATCCTCCTGCATCTCTGTGGAACTACAAGTTCCAGCAACCACTCCAGCTCTCCTGCTGCATCCAGTGGTTCCCTGTGTTCCAGTCTCCAGATCCCCTGTGTTCCTGGTTATCCTCCTGCATCTCCGTGGAACTACAAGCATCAGCAATTCCTGCATTCATTTACAGGCTTCACACCAATCTCCAACACAGTGTGCTTCAGCCTCAGCTGTAGAGACTCCATCTCCAGGTGCAGCTCATCACCTCACCTGTGAATCAGCTTGCAAGCTGCCTGTGCTTTCCAATAGCACTGTGAACCCTGCATCAAGTCTTCTGCATCTGCTACCAGGTTTGCTACCATTATCATCACCTCTGCTGGCTCCACGTGTTTATCATCTCTGGTTCCCATACCAGCATATTGCCATAGACTCTCACTGTATTGCCATAGACTCTCACTGTATTGCCATAGACTCTCACTGTTTTGCCATAGACTCTCAGCTTCCACGCTGCATCATACCCATTGCATTTATTATTGTTTATTTCTCCAAGTATTCCTGCTGCCATATTGTTTTATCTTTCTCCTTAATAAACAACATTGCGCACATGCGCAGGAATCCAATCCAGTATCCTCACTTCTTCCATCCTACCTCCACTGACCCACTAGCGCCCCCTCCGGGGACACAAACCAGACCGAACCTGACATGCGCTATCCTAAATTAGTGGATTATACCAAATAGCGCCGTGTCACTGTGCCACCTGTTCTAATATGTGTCTATACACAAGTATGTAGTAAGAGAGCTGTGGAGTATTACATTCATATCAATCAATTCCCTAATTAGCAATGGGTTGGAAGTTTCTTATCCAATACAGTACTCCATCCAGTGTATACGAACAGGAGACAGCATCTCTGTTTCCTTTGCACAGGTAGCGGTAGCCACGTGCATGTGTGCTCTCCACGTTTCACAAAAGCAACTAACTTAACTATCCCTTAGAAACTGCATATATCAAGCAGTGGGAGTTAACAGGTTGTTGGTTTCGGTCTCCTTCCATCGGCCCAGGAGAGGAAGGTTTCTCATTCATTGTGTGTTATTGGTTGCAGTTATAGGGGTTAACCACTGGTTCTCTGGAAGTCCTTTGTTCACTTAGAATGTGGCTTTATATTCATACATTTTGTCATAACTAATCATTGCAATGTGCTACAATTTACCCATAGCTATCAAATTAATCCACACATTCTCCTGACAATTTTGACACTAAACATGCTATAATAAATTTGTTCCGTCCCAATAATACATATATATCTGGTTTTACACTCTATTATATAAATACATTATGTCTGGTTTTGTCTATGTGTAATATATGTGTTGTATGAAATATGTCTTTGTGGCTTCTCTGTGCAAATGCTTTTGCTACCGTATATCCTGTCCATGCTGCATGTATGCGGACGCACGGCGGTAACACACACAAGCATAGGCCACTCTGTTTGGAGTTTATACGTGTGTGTGTAATATTTTTGACTTTGACAGTCCACCCTTTGAGAGTAAACAATAACTGTCATAACTGTCACACTAAACATAATTTAAAAAATTATTTCAAACAATAATTGTTGACCTAGACACATGTATGTATTCACTTCGCAAATCAGACATTGACTATAGTTGGGGAAGACAGGGAAGAGGACGGGACATCCTCTATATGCGCTCGGCGGTCGTGAGACCACTGGTTGGATGTGGGATGACATTGAAGCTATAGAGTATGCTGGACAGTGCTATAGCCTATGATGTATGATCTGAACGATCGTTGCATACATACATGTACCTACGTCTTTGTACACTGATGTTCGGATTCGATAGAGGTTTTGCTGGGTGAAAGGAGAAAACACAAACAAGTTAGAGAGACATATAAAATCTTCATGGTATATATTCCTATCACTCCCTGAACATTGTTTCAATTTCTGGGTCATATACCAAATCTGTTTCATCATTAAACAAGGGTTATTATTTCAGGTAGTGTTCTTCCTAGATAACATAAACCTTCGGAGTTCGGGGAGAGCCACTCAAACTTTTCTTCCACATAAAACAATCTTTTGTACAGTCATGGTATTAATTAGCTCTTTATCTTCCATGTGTGAATAGGTCATTGTCTGATTGTTCCTGATTACCTCCCAATTTCCTGGTTTCCTGAAATTGGTGAGATTTAAACATACCAGGGATTTATCTATGGTACTGGTAGATCTTAAGACTAGAGGGTCAAGTTATATTATGTTCCTTGTCCACCGGTCCCCCCCCCCTTCCGTGTCATTCAAGTACCTCAGCTAACTCTAAAGAATATGGCACTAATCCTGCATTATTTGGTCTTAGAGGTACCTGTGAGCACATACAACATTCCGTTTTGTTTAAACCTTACCCACTAGTGAGTGGTAATCACTCATAGGATGTCTGTTAAATTCAACATTATTGCTTAACTGACATCTCTGGATGCACTCATCTTCAATTATAGGGTCACAATAACTACAAAATACAGTATTCCTCAGACAATAGCCTATCACGTTACCTCCGAACTCCGTAACTACTAGACATTTGATTTTCTCTGGCTTTAAACAAAGTGATAGGCTGATCCTGGGATCCTATAAAGACATCACTCCTTTCTCTAGAACCAGTTCCAGTCCCACACTCGATTCCTCAGGAAACCTCACAAAAATAGAATGTCCTGGAAAAAAAATGTTTGTCAAAAGAAAAAGAAAGATAGAACAAAACAAATCTTGCTTATAGCAAATCCATTACTACGACTGATCTTTTTTTAATCCTTTAGTACACTCAGGTAGTGTTCAACAGTGCCACCTCTCAGTCTTCACGGAACAGATTCTCGAGTGATATTTCTGCGATGTCACTCCCTTTATGAGTTTCTTCCAGACTAACGACTTTCTTGCTATGGGAATCATGGACCCAAGTCTCTCGGCTACTTTTACCGAAATCGTGCTGTCAACAAAACTTGGTACGGTCCTTCCCACCTTTCTATTAGGCAATCTGAGCGTAAGAATAATCACACAGTCTCTTGCTTCACAATCAAGACAGTTAGTAGCTGGCATACCAGGAATCAACAGTTTCAAGTTCTTTTGCTAAGTTCTCAAAGGCAGGCTCATTTCGATAAGGTACTGTACTATCACATCATTGGTGTATTTCTGATCATGGTGCAGATCGATCATGACATGAGGTTGTCTTCCAAAAAAAAAAAATTCAAAGAGGGTGATTCTTTAAGTGGGGATCTGGGAGTGGTTTCGATGCTACATAACACTAGTGGCAGTGTCTATGACCACAATAGTCCAGTTTCATCTATCACTTTGCTCCTACTCCTAGGGATACCATATCTACACACAAATTCCTGCACAATTTTCTTTGCGGTAAACACAGCAGTATTTGTCGTGGCAGGAAATGCCTCTACCCAGTTTGAGAAAACATCAATGAACACCAATACATATTTCAAATTCCTACAAGGTGTTAACTGTACGAAGTCAATTTGTATTACCTGAAAAGGTCTGTCTGCAGGAGGAGTATGGGATGGCTCTGTTAGTGCTACCTTACCAAATGTTCTTTCTCATGCAAGTAAGACAGGTCATTGCTTTCCTGCTTGCCTGAGAAGAGAACCCTGGTGCATGCCAGTAACCTCTTACCAATTTGCACATACCTTCCTTACCCCAGGTAAGTCAGACCATGTGCCGCCTCAGCTAGGCTTGGGAGATACGCCCTGGGGGCTGCTGGCTTACCTTGTCCATCTCTCCAGAGTCCTGAGGACTCCTGACCTTACCCCTTTGCCTTCCAGACCTCCTTTTCCTGTAGGGAACACAAATTTGCATCTTAATTTAATTGTGTGTTTGCAATGTAGAGTACCATGAGCATCACTCCAAAATCATCTCTAGAGTCGGTATATATATTGGCTGACGTATCTTCTGCCAACTCGCATGCCCTGGTCACACCAGCATATCCTGTGCATAAGTCTCCTGAGTCTGTCATAACTGTGGTAACTACTGTCAGTCTAGAAGAAAAAAATCAGGTCTTTGTTCACTAACAGGCTGTCACACTTATGTCTGGTCTCGTAGTAAAAGTCTGATTCAGATATTCCATACAATCATGCGCATCAGTGTCCATACAAAATCTTCCTTCACCAGTATTCTCAACCTCCACCCTTTGTGCATTACAAGGTACATGCAGTAATATACTGGTGTCATCAGTGACAGCTCCCTCGTGCTAATGAGACATACCAAGTTCAGGCAGATACGGCATGTGGTGCATGAACTGTCAAATCATGTACCAGTACTATTTCCTAAGTATTTGACCCTTGTCCTACACAACTGGAATTTATCCTTTGAGACCTTGTGTCCTGTCTGGAAGAGATGAAACAAAAGTTTTTTAGTATTCGCCAGTGAAGACACAAATGTATCGGAGCACAGTAATAA
The DNA here is from genome assembly GCF_028390025.1 of Pseudophryne corroboree. NCBI lineage: Eukaryota > Metazoa > Chordata > Amphibia > Anura > Myobatrachidae > Pseudophryne > Pseudophryne corroboree. Next base: position 517,244,683 of record NC_086449.1, read on the forward strand.
AGTCATAGCAATACCGATCTCCTTTCGGGCTGAAAAGATAGTAAGCAGTTATGCAAGGCCTGGGAGAAAATATTCAGGCTGTCACTGAAACCTCGGGAGAGTCGGGTCCATGTATTGTACCCCCTTTGTGAATGCAAAGATGAAGAGGAAACAGTGAAGAAACAGAATAGAGGTTGGTGACTGTAATGTTTGTAGAGGTGGAGAGGATTTTATTAAAATGACAGCTGGATTGGGCACTACGGGGAATTAATTCTTAAATACTTGGTCTACTCCCCTTAAATCTTGCGCTTGCTGTGTCACTACTGGGACTACCTCAGCCATCAATCTAATGTCCTGTCCATCCTAAGTTCATAGGCAACCCGGTATCTGTGAGATAATTTCCTCTACCTGTGATGGACATGAATCTAGAACAGTGGAATGCAACATTAGTCTTTGAGGAGTATTTAACATACCTTGTACTTCCTGAGCGGGAGTACAATATATGTATTTCACATTTAAATCTCTGTCAATTAAGTTAGTCAGGGGCCACTGCTGCTAGGAGAAAAGAAAAAGGGTTTAGCATCATTGTGGCCCAATCATAACTTCAGCAGGTTTTGTCAAAGGGTAATGTTGCACTTCTCTCGTTACTCCCATTTGCCGAATTAGTGTTTACCAGTGATCTCAATTCTAACAGAGAATTTTCTAGTACTACAAAAAAAGCTTCTAGGTCATGCAAAGTATTCATTTAATCCTTCTCATCCCGTATTAACTGTTTGTACATGGTCCAACAAACATTTACCAAGCTCTTCTAGACTAGGGCATTCCTAGAAATGAATACATCTTGTGTGGTAGTTAAAAAGAAGTACCCTGGGAGTTACTCCTTCTCTGTCTGCTTTCATACTGGGAAATACTAATGTGCGGACAGGATGTTCTCCATTTGTGTTATTAGTTTCCTGATTTTTATTTTATTTTTGGGTCTTACTATGTATGTACTTGAATGGCCCCATACTTACCTGTTCCACTGGTCTCAGCCACTTCCCTGCAGGCCATAACTCCTCTTTTACTGGTTGGATATTACTCCTCTGAGTGCATGAGTAATGGCTGAAACCAGAGTCGGGTCACCATCTCCTCCTGAATAAAACTTTTGACATTCATTAGTACATATTATAGGTTACAGTCATATTTTTCATATTTTTATTTTTATAGTTCGTATACTGGCTGTAACTGCTTCCACATCCACATATGGCGGTGGCGATGTACTTGCTTTCTCTTTTTACTTACTTCTCCCCATTGTTGCTATGAATTCAAACAGCTATTATGTTTTCGTTCTTATATGACTTTGGTTAAACATATTTGTTTTCATAATACCTGCAATAGCTCAAGATCAAAACCACCAATCACTGGAAATGATATTTCATTCATTCATCGTAATTTTTACCCAATCATTACAAAAAAAAGCCTCCGTGTAAAGAACATACTTCCTGTCAATGTTACTTGGGTTTTGTTCCACTAGAATTCCGAGTGAGAAACAACTTATCGATCACCCCATCTAGCAGACTTCCACCAGAACTTACTTCCTAAACCAGTGGACCCTTTCGGCCCCTGCTCCTCAGCCTGAACCCTGGCTCCTGAACGCCTCTCGCGTGCGCTCTTAGCTCCCATTGTGAACTTTTTAAACACAAGCACTAAGTGGCCAATGCAAGACAATGGGGAAAAGTCCTCTGAGCGCTTTTCACCTGCTCCGTTTCCTCTGGACAGTACCACGGTCCACTCCAGTAGTGGTCGCCTCACGTACCCAGTGAGGACCCTACCAGACCCCTCAGCACTGGAAGTATGACGTATTAACAGCAATAAATTAATACCCCACCTTTGTCAGTGGAGGTTACAGGCCTGAAACTTTTGGGTTTCTATCCACTGGAATTCCGTGTGGAACGTGTCACCACACCATCCAATGAATGTCCACCAAGAATCTTCCTGGGAGATCAGTGAAGTTCTTAACTCTTTACTCAATCACTTCTGCGTATATGCTAACACAGCGCGTATGAGGACGCTATTTGCGCAAAATGATGCAAAAACTGTATCACATTGCGACGCGTATCACATTAGCAGAGATGCGGTCAAATCGCACGACTCACAAATACTTGTTATTTGTGTGCCTTACGATTATGAAGACAATTTAACTTTTTTCAGTAGGCTATGTCTCCGTGACCTGGAGTGTTTTATAAATTTGCTAACTCCACACCTGGACGGTTTACTATACCTCGTCCTAACGGAACCTTACTTTGTTCTATACTTAACGTGTGGTTGCGAGCCACCACGCCACCGCAGCTTCTCCTAGCTGAGTGTCAACCTACGGGATCCCGAATTCCGGGGTTCAATCCACTCACACTTACTTTCAACCCACATGAATTCACAATATTTTCTGTACAGAAAAAGGATAATTTTACCAGTGATTGATAACATCCCCCTAGAGGTATTACACTTCAATTCATATGGCTATTGACTATAATTTAAATGCTATGATTCAGATTGGATAGCTATCTTGCAGAGCCTACAATGATATAAATATCCATATAATAATAGTAATATAACACACACACACAAATCTCAAAATATCTCATAAATTTACCTTTCATCTGTGCCTCACCTCTTCTCTGGTAAGCACCCCACAGTACTGCATACAAAATGTCTCCCATATCTGTCGCTACCCACTTATGGAATTCCCTACCATGCTCAATCAGACTCTGCCACAGCCTTTAAATCTGTAAACGCTATATGAAAACCATATTTTTGTTAGACCTTACTCTTGACCAGGGGCAGATTTTGCCACCGGGAACATGGGACAACTCCCGCTGGGTCAGCGGCTGTGTCCCTTGCTCCCCAGAGTTGGTTGTGCTACAGTACCTTCTACCTGTATGTCCTGAGCATCATGCTGGGCCCTGGCCGAAGACTAGGAAAAGTTTGGTTGAGGGCTGCGCTTTATCACCAAATCAAAGAAGTAGCTGCTGTGAGAGACAGTGAGGGGTATCCACACTCCCTCTAGGTTTTTGGGTAAAAATATGGGTATGTCTCACTGCGCTTACCTCCTCGATAAATTAATGCCTATGTACTAATAGGAATTATACCAGTAATTTATTTGAACTGTAGTTCATGTATCTATAATATATGTTATACACACAGGATCATAGAGAGCAAGGAGTGCTTATTTATTCACTCAAATTGTTGTAGCTCACTCAAATGAAAAAACCTTTTGGCAACGAATAAGTATGTATAATGTGTATTGGGTTCCACCAGAAATGTATTTTAGAAAATTATTATTCAATCAGTATAAATCAGAAATACTCAATAAATGTTTTACATTTTTTAGTGATGTTTTTTAAGATATGCAGTATAAAACTCTTTAATATACAATAAATAATATTGGTATTGTATAAGAAATATAAATGACCTACAGATGGGACCACGGTTATCTTGACTAGTTTTCTGTGCCTAGGCGCAACTTGACTTATTAGCATAAACTATTCATCTATTGTTCTCAGCTGCAATACAATATAGAGAACAATACAGCAGGGGATTAAATCATTACATCAGGGGATTAAGTCTGACTGGCCAGTCTCAGTTAATCCTATTAAAGGTCAAGATAAATGTGAACCCATCTGTAATACCGGTATACTACAAATATACAAGACAGGACAATACAAATACTAAACACTGTTATATGTGTTGATATGGGGATAGATACACGTAGAAGCGGATTACTCGTCCCCAAACACCATATAGTTGTAAACCTCGTGTGAGGTGAAGTCAGAGTATGGCAATATGACACAGGTGTCTAAAGTCCTTCTACAGCCTTAATTCAGCAGCTGTAATACACTGTACTTTCACTACAGTGTCTAATAGCCTTCAGATAGGTGAATATTGTGCAGCCTGGCCAGTTTAGAATAAGGAGTGATTGCTCACAGCGTTGGCATGGGTCTGCAGCTTTCCAGCTAATTTCCCTTGTCAGAATGCAAATGAATCCAAAGGAGTCCAGGAGTCTGCTGGCAGACTTGATCACTTGTGCTGGCCAAAGACAGGATGCTGAGAGGTGTGCGCTGGGAATGTGGAGGGGTTGGTTTTGGGTGACCGGCGCTGGGATCCCGATCTTTATATTGTCGTCGGGGGGTGAGCGCAACGAAGCCACTTGCAGTTCTCACTCTATGGGTGTCGTGGACACCTACGAGTGGTATTAGTACCTGTTAGTCGGCATACCGACTGTCGGGCTCTGAATCGCATCGGTATAGTGTCGGACTCCTGACCACTGGTCACATAACTACATCCCATGCGGAGGTAGCGGCAATGCACACAATGGAATACTGTGCATTGCAGAGATGGTGTACAGTCAGTGCTGTGAAAAATTGTTTAGGAATTGGAGCAGATGTTTTTATTAATGCAACATCACAACCAGTTACAGCATTTGCTTCTATACAGTCCTGAGAATGGATACTAAGTACTGACCTATTGACTGGGAATATCAGTCAGACCCATTGTGGCACAGAGACCTCCCAGCTGATCCTCAGGCTCACTTCTCCGGCTGTAATGGGGTCTTCACATAATCTCTCCGAGCTGCAAAGCCTGTTTGCTGTCTGTGGGGTGCATGATTCCGGGCTGGTGTAGCAGGAAGACTAGTGCAGGGATCTGGTCATGCAGCCTCAGGTGGACTGACCACTGTTCCACTGACGATGTGGATCAAGATGGAATCGACTTTGTTGACTTCTCTGCCTGGTTTGAAGAAGTGTCTGAAACCCTTTCCAGTCCCTATGGTAAAGCCTGGGACAGAACCTGCAGTGGCGTGACATCATAGCTCAAGCTACCGCACATCATCCTACTTGCACAGTGCACTACAGTGACTTAGTCACTGAGGTCACTGCTGAGGGTCAGGAAGTGACCGGGAGATCTTTTCTCTCCATTTTCCTGCTACCAACTTGTCAGGTGTAAGGGCCAGTGTGTTTTATTATTTTCCTATGGGGGCTAGTGTGTTTGTTTATTTTTCCTGTGGGGGCCTATCTGTTTTTTTCTGTTTGGACCATTGTGTTTAAATTCTTCCCTGTGTAAACCAATATGTTTTAATTTTCTTGTGGTGATCAATGTGTTTTATGTTTTCTCTGTGGGGACCAATGAGCTTTATTTTTTCCTATGGCAACCAATGTGTTTTATTTTTACATTTAGAGTAATGCACACACATATAGTACAAGCAGGGTTACGTATAGAGACATACACATACGTACGTACGTACGTACGTACGTACGTACGTACGTACGTACGTACGTACATACATACTGTACATACACACATACAGGCAGGGCTACATATAGAGACATAAACACACACTGGCAGGGTAACATACAGGGAGAAACACAAGGGCAATGGTACATATAGAGACATACACACAAATACATGAAAGGTTACAGATAGAAGCATAAACATGTACAGAGTTACATTTCAAGACATACACACACATACAGACAGGCTTACATATAAAGACCCTACTCACCCCTCACACCCTCCTCTCACCTTAATGTGGAACCTCCATCTTCCTCCATGCTGTCTGGATGGTGTAGCCCCGCTCCTTGCTTGAATCAGAGGAGCAATATCTGCTGGGCTTCTCCAATCAGGGCTCAGCACATGCTCCTCTGTCCACCAGGTGTCTGACCATAGAGAAGTTGCAGAAAGGAGCTGCTGTGAGTATGCCCCATCGTTGCCCCTTCCCCGATGTACAGTAGTTGTTGGCTGACGGTTAGATGGGCCCTCTAGGGCCCTAAGAGCCTCAGAGGAGCACATGTACAACCTTGTGGATATACCGGCCCTAACTATACATAAAGGATAATAATAATAATAATAATAATTTTTTTAAAAAGTTTGTCTCAATGTACTGTAGCTGGGACAAAAAATTGTCAACTTACTCAATTAATAAGTAGTTTCTCATATTTCTAACTGTTTGATGTTTTAATAATTTCTTTAGCAAAATCTCGAAATACTGATAATAATTGACACAAAACAAAAAGCAAAAACGATGCCTGCTGAAGTGGAGGAAATCATTTTCAGTACTCATATTTTTTTTAAATAAGTGGGAAATTGCTTTTTTTTATTTTCTCCTTGATAGTTAAACATTTTTCTTGCTCCTTATTTTATATCTGCCTTCAGCTCTGCAATTCTATGAAAAGTTGCATGGTCATTACAGAATAAAATATAGAGTTTGCACAAATAATTATATTACACTGCTTATCGAACTGTGTTCAGACAAGGTTAATTCTGGGTGTTGAGTTTTACAAAGACAGATGCAGTTATATTATACGAATACCACAGTTATTCTCGTACATGATCCTTATCAAGAACGAGGCTCTCGGATGTTGAGTGATATTTCCAGAAATTAATGTTAAATCATCAACATTGTTATTGGTAAGATCCAGTGACAACTCTGCTAAAGGGATTAGAGTTCACATTGCAGTCATGACATTGTGTAAATGCCACTGAGCTTTACCTGTCATCTTTTCTATGGATTTGGAGGTCTTCTGTAGAAATGAAAATCACCTCATCTGACATAGCAGAAAATCGTAAAATCTCTGTATGAGTAAATGTTCATCTACATGCAATAAATAAAATGCGGCAAGTGGCTTTCCTTTTCAAAGGGGAATTAGAACGTACAGTATACAAAATTGACATTTTATAAAGAGTGAGTTTCTAGATTAAATTTAGCCCTGTCTTCAGTGAAACTGTAAGAACTATTGCATTTCAAGTATGATTGTAAAAAATGTGAAAGGGGGAGGGATGGGTAGGCATAATGTGTAAAAGGGGGATGGTTCTGGGGACATAATACGTGAAAGGGGAGGATTGGGGATAATAATGTCGGAATAGGGAAGGGTTGGTGGACCATAACGTGAAAGGGGGAGGGTTGGATGGGTATAATGTAAACAAAGGGGAGGGTTGTGGGTGCATAATGTGTAAAAAGGGGACCATCTAAGGGGCACAATGTGTGAAAAGGGGAGGGTTGAGAGGTGTAACATGTGAAAAGGGGAGGGTTGATGAGAGCATAACGTGTGCATAGGGAAGGGTTGGGGGCATAACTTGTGAAAAGGTGAGGGTTAGGGGGCATAGTGTATAAAAAGGGGAGGGTTGGGGGGCACAACCTGTGAAAATGGGAGGGTTTATGGCATAATGTGTAAAAGGGGGAGGGTTGGGAGTACATAAAATGTAAAAATAAGATGGTTGGGGCTATATAACATGTAAAATGGGGAGGGTAGTGGGTATAATGTGTGAAAAGGTGAGGGTTGGGGGGCATAACATGTGAAAACAGGAGGATTGCAGGGCATAACATATAAAAAGGGTAGGGTTAATGAGAACATAATATATGAATAAAGGAAGGTTGGGAGCATAATGTTTGAATAGGGAAGCATAATGTATATAAAGGGGAGGGTTGGGAGATATAATGTATAAAACGGGGAGGGTTGGGGGTCATAACATATGAAAAGGGGTGTGTTGAAGGGTCATAACATTTTAAAAGAGGTGTGTGCAAGGGTTATAACATGTTAAAAGGGTACTGGAGGGATGGCATAATGTATGTAAAGGAATGAGTTGGGAGGCAAAATGTATAAAAATAGGAGGGTGTGGGAGGCATAACGTGAAAAGTGAACTGTTGGGGGTTATAATGGGTGAAAAGGGGGCAGTCGGTAGGGGCACAACATGTGAAAGGAGGAGAGTTTTTCACTGTGATGTCTGACAAATGCAGGATGTGACGCATAATGTATGACAAGGGCACTATGATCGCATAATGCTGAAGGTTCTGATAATGTCTATATTATCTTAAACCGCAAAGCTATACCTCTAGATACACTTTTACCGTGGAGCCGCTATGGCCGCTAGACTGAATACACGTGCTACACACTTTGTACGCTACTTGCGTACAGAGTCCCGTACGTGGTACGTACACACGCCGCGCTGATTGTACAGAGTACGCACAGCGCACGCACACACAATTGATAACCTTTAAACCTTAAGTAGTAATACAATGTAATATTATTCTTACACTCTAAACCATGTGCCGTAAAGCACTGTAAGGATGTTATACCTTAAACCTTAAGTAGCGCTGGCGGTATAAAGTACCTGCAGTGCATACACCTTAACAATACTTATAAACCTTTTACAGCTAAAATACACTTTAAACCCTTGCAGGAAAGTGAGGACACAACACCGTTTTGTAGTTGAACCACAGGGTTTCTAAGGCCACAGTGGATTATTCCAAAAGGTAAAACAGTACAAATTATACACTACAGGCTAACAAGATAAGTCTAAACAGAATAATGGCTACAGAGAATGTACATACGTGAGAATGTTCGCAAGCGCAACCCGGCCGGTCCTCCGCTAGTCAGATAGAAAGCGTTCAGAGTCTTCTGACCAGCCAGGCAACAACGGTCTTTTTATACACATCTTGCATACACAATACATTGGTCACTGTAATCTCATTGTCCATTGGACGCAGAGATGTATCTTTTCATTACAGGTGAGGTCATAGGTTGATTTAAAAAGGTGGGCGATGTCTTTCCCCAACTGCTCTTGTGGGTGGTATCCTCTGGATTCCCGCCGCATACTTAATATACAGTAAATACAGTTAATATCTATATTGTACTTCTGTACATAACTATACGCAGGAACATGCGATCTTTCTCTAACTAACACCGGAATGTTACCCTTAAAATACCCTACAGCTGGATTCTAGACATCACCTTCTAACCTGAGTCTGACCCTTCCTATCATGCAAAGGCGAATCCCTTATTCCTGGAACTGTTTAAACTGTTGATATTTGCTGATGCGGTCTAGGGGAGCTATATCTAAAATGTACACTATTTGGGTTAAATATGTAATGTTCTAATAACCCTCTATGCGTTCACAAACTCTACCGTAAATGCGCATACCACGCGCTAAGGCGCATGGCCGTGGAAAGCTCCTTTACGCAAATTGCGGATATGTGCACGCACGGCAGACTGAGTGCACGCGCAGTGGGCATGTGCATGGGGTTAGTACATGGGGCATGCATTACAATATTTTTCGACTTTGACAGTCCACCCTTTGGCAGTCAACAATAACTGCCACTATCTAAACATTAAACAGAAAAATATACAATACAATATCTACAGATGATTGGATGGTAGGAGGAGAGGTGTAGGTGGGAAATGTATGACCTAGTGAAAAAGTAAAAGCATGTATGTATGAAATCCATGTCTGAGGGGCATGTATCATCGTGCCGTATATGTTCTAGATAAGCTTCGAGGTATTGCGAAGTATACATTAAATCCTTCTTATCCCGTATTAAGGGTCTGTAAGTGGGCCAACAAACACTACCGAGCTCTTTTCGGCTTCTTGTTCCAACAAATGGGGTGCACATTTAGTTGATGATACATGGGGGGGGGACATATGTAAATGTGAATATATGGGTATCACCTATCGACTATGTGTGACACTACCTGAAGGTTGTAGAGATGAAGATAAGACACGTATCACAAATACATTCACATAACATTTGTGCAATCGTTCTTGGGTATTGATTGAAGTCTTGTCCGGATGGGTGTATCTTTGCTGTTGTGTGGTGTGATGTGGGATTGTTTGGGGTGTTGTTGTGGGTGGGAGCTTTGGTTGTTGGGTACTGGGTGAGGGTGTGTGTTGAGATGGGTTTTTTGGTGTGTTGAAAAGTGTTAATCAAAGTCTTTTCTGAATGGATGTATTTTTGCTTCTTCTGAGAGTGTTCATCAAAGTCTTTTCCGAATGGATGTATTTTTGCTTGAGGGAAAACAAAGGAGAAACGGGTGAAAGAAACGGACCGTGGAATCACGTCTTATCACAACATTGTCTCTATTGATGGGTCATAAATTAAATCAGTTGTTGTAACAATGCCCCCACTCCTTAAAGTCATCACTTTGGTACCGTGCTTGCGCCGCGTTAAAACTCTAACACACCTAAATATCAAACCAATCATTATGACAACTCCCAGGATACAAAGGAGAAACTTTCCTACACTCACGATAACATATTGAGCCCATTCTCCTAAACCTGAGAACCAATTGCGTGGGTTCAACCATGAGACCCAGCCGTTCAGTTCATTACTCACAGCAGTAAGGGTAAGGTTGTGTCTCCTTCGGAACTCCCACTTCAACTGCAGGATATCGTCCATCTTTTGATCTATGACCTCGGTTGGGTCGTCAGTGCTGTTTGTAATATACGTGCAGCACTTCACACCATACTGAGTTGCCAAAGTGACGCAGTACCCGCCTGTCACCGCTGTGATATAATTGAGGACCATCCTGTGCTGGATCAGTTCCGTTTTGTAAGCTTGCAACTCGCTCCCTGTATACCTGAAGGTGTCATCATACATCTCGGTGATATTATCTATCAGGTTCGCTAGCGTATGGATATACCTATAATTTATAATTCCTCTGGCGGTACGGGTGATGTCTAACGCGAGTAGGAATTGAATCCCGGTGGATTTGTGGATCAAATCAGAGGCTGCGTGCTCTGTCCTATCTATAAGGTGTCTCTTAACGATGTGTTCATAGTGAGTGTGAGTGTAAGGAGCTTGAGCACTGCGGTGAACGTCTTTCATCTTATCATGGGTTATGGTCATAACCTCTGGCAACACTCTTCCAATGTAACACAATCCCTCTGAGTTTGGGGCAAGCCACTTATATGCCTTCCTCCCGCATATGAAATAGGCATCATCGGGGAGAACATATGGGACAGAATATGACATTATTGCAAACCTTCCAAGTGAAAAATCCTATCCCTAACTCTCTCATCTGTTCAGTACACGTATCAGGCTGTATGATATGCGCACAGTACCCTGGTGATACTTCTCCAACCTGCATGGTCCTACTTCCTAGAGTATACCTATACCGAAAATACCTCCCACCGTCGGCTATTTGGCGTATAAGTTCAGGGTCTACAGGCATTCTATCAGCTCTGTGTGAAAATGCCATGGTTTGGTTATTCCATGTCACTTCCCAATTCCCGGCTTTCGGGGATTGGAAATGTTAAAACATACTAAGGATCTATCCACATGGTATTGGTGGAGCTTCAAACTAGGGGGGTTAGAAATATAAAATTTCTTGTCCACCGGTCTCCCACCCCGTAATTCAAGTACCTCATCTATTGTTAAAGGATACGGTACTAGTCCTGACTTGCTCTGACCTTGAGGTACCTGTGAGCACACCCAGCATTCTGTTTGGTTTAAAACCTTACCCACTAATGAGTGATAATCACTCAATGGATCACTCAATGGATGACGGTCCATGTTGATATTAAGCCTGGACTGACATCTCTGGATGCACCCGTCCTCAACTATGTTTTCACAATTTCTACAGATACAATTTTCCTCAACCAATAACCCTTCACAGTGTCTCCTAATTTCTTGACTACCAGATCGTTTTCTGATACTCGCCTTTGCTCGATGGATGTGTTGCTCTTGGAATTCTACAAATCCGTCCTTGTCATCAGAACCCATTCCAGATCCTTTCTCGACCTCTCTGGTACTCTCACCGAAACAGACTGCTCTGGTCAACAACAGGGTCAACAGGAAAACCCGGAACACAGTCTCTTGGGGTAAGTCCATCTTGTTAAGGGGGAGAGAAAGGAAACAAGGAGGGGGAGGAAAGGAGGGTAATGGGAGATGGAGAAAATAATAAAAAGGAAAAAGTAAGCTGGTGCGACAACCGCCTCTGGTCTTGTTATTCTCCTTGCTCAGGTGCCGCCTCAATCTTCCCAGAACAGACACTCCAGTGATACAATGTTCTCTGTAGTCTGTTCTTTGTCACAGGCTTTCTCGGGGTCAGCGACCTTCTTACAGTGGGACGAGTGGACCCAAGTCTCTCTTTCGGCAACCTTTAATGCTGTCATGCTGGTTAGTAAGACTTGGTACGGTCCTTCCCATCTGTCAATAAGGCAACCTGAGCGTAGAAAATTTCGAATCATTACATAATCCCCAGGTTCAATGTCATGACAATTACTGTGTGGTAGGTCAGGAATCACCATCTTTAAGTTTCTGTTTTGATTCCTCAACTGCTTGCTCATCTTAACCAAATATTTTACAGTCACCTCATTATTGCATTTCAAATCATCTTGGGGGTCAATAATTACATGGGGTTGTTGACCAAAAAGTATCTCAAAGGGTGATAGGTTAAGGGGGGACCTGGGAGTGGTTCTGATGCTGTACAATACAAGTGGCAAAGCTTCTGGCCACAACAATCCTGTTTCAGCCATCACTTTGCTCAACTTGTTCTTAATAGTGCTGTTTACTCTTTCCACCTTCGCACTCGCCTGTGGGCGGTACGGAGTATGCAGCTTGCTATTAATCCCCATCAGTTTGCACATTACCTGAAAGACTTCACCTGTAAAGTGGGCACCCCTATCGCTTTCAATTATCCTAGGGATACCATATCTGCACACAAATTCCTGCACAATTTTCTTTGCAGTGAACGTAGCAGTATTTGTGGCAGCCGGGAATGCTTCTACCCAATTTGAAAACACATCATACAAACTAACACATATTTTAAATTTCTGCAGGGGGGCAACTGTATAAAATCAATTTGTATCACCTGAAAAGGGCCATCTGTTGGCGGGATATGGGATGGTTCTGTTGGTATTGACTTTCCAATATTCTTCCTCAAGCAGATAAGACATGTCATTGCTCTCTTACCTGCATGAGAAGAGAATCCTGGCGCACACCAGTAGGCTCTCACCAGTTTACACATACCCTCTTTGCCCAGATGAGTCAGACCATGTGCCACCTCAGCTAAACTTGGAAGATATGCTCTGGGGGCTACTGGCTTACCTTGTCCATCTGTCCAGAGTCCTGAGGACTCCTGGCCATACCCTTTTGACCTCCAGACTACCTTTTCCTGTGGAGAACACAAATTTTGCATTTCACTTAATTTTTGTGTGTTGACGGTATTGAATACCATCAGTTGTGTGATATCTGTCTGTATGGGGGTGCTGGCTGCTGATTTAGCAGCTTCGTCTGCCCGGCTGTTACCAAGTGACACTGGGTCTTGACTGTAAGTGTGGGCTTTGCACTTGATAACAGCCACTCTGTCAGGTTCCTGTATCGCTGTTAGAAGGCTTTTTATGTGAGATGCATGCGCTACGGGTGTGCCAGCTGCTGTCATGAAATTTCTGAGGCGCCATAGGGCCCCGAAATCATGCACTACTCCAAAGGCATACCTAGAATCTGTATATATATTGGCTGACTTACCCTTAGCCAATTCACACGCTCTGGTTAGGGCGACCAGCTCAGCAACTTGTGCTGAGTGCGGTGGGCCCAGGGGTTCAGCTTCTATGATACCTCTGTCATCTACAACTGCGTATCCAGTACACAAGTCTCCCGAGTCCGTCTGTCTGTGGCAACTACCGCCAGTGTAAAAAGTAAAATCTACGCCTTCCAGTGGGTTGTCCCTAATGTCAGGTCTTGCAGTGAAAGTTTGGTTCAGATATTCCATACAATCATGTGTGTCAGTGTCTGTACTAAATCCTCCTTCACCATCATTCTCATCCTCCACCCTTTGTGCCTGTCCAGGCATACCCGGAAGGTAAGTTGCAGGATTTAGTGCGCTGCATCTTTTTATGGTGATGTTTACAGGGTCCATTAGTGCTAATTCCCACCTTGCAAACCGTGTGATGAGACATGTCTGGTTTGGGCAGAGTTCAGTAAGGCTGACACTGCATGAGGTGTATGGATGGTCAGGTTGTGTCCTAACACTACATCTTCGCTTTTAATCACTAGCAAAGCTATCGCTGCAACACTTCGCAAGCATGTGGGGAGAGACCGTGCTACGGTGTCCAACTGTGCACTGTAGTAAGCTACCGGCCTGCTGGCATCACCATGTCTCTGGGTTAAAACACCTGCTGCGCACCCAGCACTTTCCATACCGTACAATTCAAAGGGTTTCCCATAATCTGGCATGCCTAGTGCAGGTGCCTGTGATAGGCATTGTTTAAGTCTCTCAAATGCCAGTTCGGACTCATCTGTGTGAGAGATCCGATCTGGTCTGTTCGAGGAGACCATTTCCTGCAAAGGTAAAGCCAGTATGGAGAACCCTGGGATCCAGTTTCGGCAGTACCCACACATTCTAAGGAAAGTGTGGATCTGTTGCTGGGTTTGTGGCAGAGTCATGTCGCGAATCGCTTATATTCTATCAGTAGTGAGGTGTCTAAGTCCTTGTGTCAAGCAATGTCCCAAATATTTTACCTTGGTCTGGCACAACTGCAACTTATCCTTTCAAACCTTGTGTCCCGTATTAGAAAGGTGAAACAGAAGCTATTTTGTGTCTTTCAAGGACGACTCAAGTGAATCTGAACACAGCAGTAAGTCATCTACATACTGTATTAATACTGATCCGCTCTCAGGTTGAAAGGATTGTAAACAGTCATGCAAAGCCTGGGAGAAAATACTTGGGCTGTCAATGAAACCATGGGGTAAGCGAGTCCAGGTGTACTGTACTCCCCTGTATGTAAATGCAAACAAGTATTGGCTGTCAGGGTGCAGAGGGACCAAAAAGAAAGCAGAACAGAGGTCAATGACAGTGAAAAATTTTGCAGTAGGGGGGATTTGCATGAGGATGACAGCTGGATTTGGCACTACGGGGAATTGGCTCTCAACTATTTTGTTTATCCCTCTTAGATCCTGCACTAGCCTGTAACCCCTCCCCCCACTCTTTTTCACAGGGAAGATGGGACTATTGGCAGTGCTGGATGTCCTAACTAGGATGCCCTGTTGTAGCAAGCGCTCTATGACTGGGTACACTCCTAATTCCACCTCTGGCTTCAGAGGATACTGTGGGATTTTTGGAGCTATCCTACCATATTTTACTTGCACTACTACAGGAGCTACATTTGCCATCAATCCAGTGTCTTGTCCATCTTTGGTCCAGAGGGATTCCGGTATCTGGGAGATCATTTCCTCTACCTTGGATGGACACCTGTCTATAACAGCAGAGTGTGACATTAACTTTTGTGGGGTGTCCAACTTATCCTGCACTTCCTGAACGTGATTCTCGGGTATATCTAAGAAGACACCCTCAGGAGTACAATATATGACACACCTCATCTTACACAATAAATCTCTCCCAAGTAGATTAGTCAGAGCCGATGCAGCTAGCAAAAAGGAATGCTTGGTTTGCAAAGGCCCTATCGTAATCTCCGCTGGTTTACTTAAAGGGTAGTGTTGCACTATTCCTGTTACCCCCATTGCTGAAATTGTTTTACCCGTGGTTTTCATACCTACCGTTGAATTTAACACTGACCTGGCCGCCCCTGTATCTACAAGGAAAGGTAGTGATCTACCAGCTACATCAACTGTGACCTCAGGTTCACTACCAAGGCTAGCAATTAACTTCACTGGCTGCAGACTACAGGTGTGGCCTAACCCCTATTGTATGTTATGACCCTCCCGCAGCGCGCTGGCAGCTACAATATGTGAGGGGGGTAGCTGAGAATTTCCAGAGGTCTGCCAGTCCCTCCTAGGTGGGTACCTCCTGGTTTCCCCTGCATGTGGCTCATAACTCCTCCTATGCGGTCCCTGATCCCCAATTACGTGTGTTATACTGTGGGTCATGTTCTGGTCTAGGGGGTCGGTATACCTTATGTGTGTCTTTAAAATTACAGTTTCATGCATAATGTCCTTCTCTTTGACAGTTATAACATTTTACTACAAACGACTTACCATCAGGGGTCTGGGGTTTTGGCTGATGTGGCTTCATTGTCAGGGCTTTTATACTTACTGTCATCAGCTTATCCCCCTGTGACTCCCTGTGTTTAATGATGTTCCGATCATGCTAGATAGCGGACTCTCTTAATGCAGCCACCGAGATACCTCTCCAGTTAGATTGAGTGGTTTGTACCCTGGTTCTCAACGTTTCTTTTAACCCGTCCATTAATACAGACACAGCTACCTCTCTATGATGTACATTTTCCTTAATGTCCTCGACCCCAGTGTATCTAGCCATTTCCTGCAGTGCTCGATGGAAATATTCAGAAGCCGTTTCACCTTCTTTTTGTCTTATGGAGAAGATTTTATTCCACTTGACAACAGTAGGGAAACATACTCCTAATTGCAGATTGATCTGTCGTACATTCTCCTGAGTGTACTCATCAGTGAGAGGTACTTCTGCGTCTAATTTACAATCAGTAATGAATTTTGCAGGGTCAATATTGGAGGGTAAACATGCCCATAGCACTGTTCGCCAATCTTTGTTTGTGGGTTCGGTGGAGTTACCTAATTCTCTAACAAACCTCTGACATGCGGCTAGATCCTTTCTGGGATCGGGAAATTCAGACATAATCGTTCTCAATTCTGTCCGGGACCAAGGACAATGCATAGCAATGTTCCTGATGGGAGTGACTCCCTGAGCGTCAGTCCTCCCATTGGGGACTGCTATCACCCTGACAGGATTTAGTTCAATTACATCATTCTGAGTTGCTTCTACAATGTGAGGTGCAATTGTCTCTGCATAATGTACTGTACCGTACTTACCTGTGGACACGACCTCACCTACTCCTCCACTAGGGGCCTTCACTACTCTTATTGGTTGGTCCGTGCCCACCTGGGTGTCTCGTATGGTGGCTGCTAGAGAGAGTGCCGATATCGTGCTGGGCTCATCTTCTTGGTCGCAGTCCTGAGGGAAGTTTAAGATGGGATACAACTTGCACGGGTTAGCATTAACACATTTATTAAGTTCACTCTTATCATATATCAGTATGCCATTGTCTGTAGCCACTTTCTCTCCTGTAATATACGGTGGTGGTGGTGCAGTTGCTATCAGTTTCCTGCTAGGGTTGGAACCAGCTGCGTGAGCTAGTTCCCTCTGCATATCGCCCTCTTGTTGCCATAAATGTAAACAATCTGTATGTCTAATCCTTTGTTTTCTGGATTTTATTAGACATATCCTTCTCCTTAAATTCTGCAACACCTCTGGACTAAAACTGCCTACCTTAGGGAATGGTTCCCTATCGTCCGCAGTCATACGTTCCATTCATTTCATAAAACCTCTGCGTGTGATCCATATTTCTCACACATTATGTACCCCTTGGGCCGCGGAATATCAACCTGAACCCTGGTTGATCGTCCCTTACTTGAGCAACTGGCCCCCATCTTTTGCAGGTATTGCCTTCTCAGCTAATTCCTACAAAAAAACAAAATACTCAGTGATAAGGCAACGGTGAAAGTTCAACGAGTGCTCTCACCCACTCACGCCCACGTTGGCCAATACACCTAAACACTGTCACCAGCGCTGGTCGTACCCAACCTAGGGCCCCTGTGTAACCTTTATTTACTGGAAAAATATGGGAGTGACTTACCCTTTCCCAGTAAATATTGGTCGTTGGAGATTTCCTGAGTGACCAGCGAAACTCCCTTAAAATAAAAAAACTGTTACACAAATCACATTGCGTGTGCTACACTTAGCGCCTATGATCTCGTGATTTTACGCAAATGTCGTAAAAGGGTATCACGTTGAGCTAAATATTGCACCCACTAACGCGCGGTACAATCGCACAGCGTATAGGTAACTGTTACTTATCCGCTATACGACTAATGGAATCATTTTTCAGGCTGCAAAACCTCAGCCGGAGCAT
This sequence comes from Pseudophryne corroboree, assembly GCF_028390025.1. NCBI lineage: Eukaryota > Metazoa > Chordata > Amphibia > Anura > Myobatrachidae > Pseudophryne > Pseudophryne corroboree. The sequence goes on from NC_086449.1 coordinate 517,262,311, forward strand.
TTCAAAACGGGCCTATATGGGTTCTACGCCAACCACCTGGGCTGCGCTCTTTACACAACTCTCCGCTAACCTCTTAGGCCGCGGTATTCAGAGCTACGCTTGACTTTGTCAGCGGTTTTCTGACTTCGCTGACCTCTTGGTCTGCTGTTATCTACTACTTGCTCCTTTGTACTCTAATCAATGTTAACGTGAGCAAGCCACTCTCACGCCACCAAGTGTCCACTCACCTGGTGTGGTCTCCTACGGGATCCCGAATTCCCTGGGTCCACAAAACCTTTATTGTTTGCACACTCACGCTCGTTCACTCATATACACTTTGGTTTTTTTCTGTACAGAAAATTAACTTTCATTCAAATAAAACAGCCTTAGTACCAGAGGTGACACATTAAGAAAAAGTTATTTAAACTAAATATTGGAAACTGAACAAATTTGTGCTATTATCACATGGCTACCGTCTCGCGCCTAAACTAAAACAATGCTATTGTGTGATTTGTACTTAGTGGGCGTACCTTTACGCACGTTGCGTAAACACGCCACGTGCGTATACCTTTACGTTGCGTACGCAGTCTTGTACTTTATCAGAGACACGTGTAAAAAGGCCGTACGTCCGCAGTACTACAAATCCCACACTTCTATAAATGTAAGCGATATTTAACTATAATCGCTCACTTAACACTACACACAGTTTCCTATGTATCAACCTTTACAACTAGGCCAGGCTGTGTGTGCGTCTTACACTTACTTCCTTAAATATTACTCTATATTTTAACTAAATAGCAACAATTTTTTTCAGTACAGGTCAAAATGAATCTAGTAATCGGTAATTATGGCAATAATGCGAGCAGATATACAAAGTACAAAATACAGGTATATGCGTGTGATGTGTGCGCATTTGGCGCCAAACAGAAATTTCACAGATTTAAAAATAGCTTTGCGTTCTTACCTTACGAATCCCTCCAGCATCCCTACAAAACCATGCAGGGCAGACGCTTATCTAATCAGCACTAGTGTATCCACCAACCAAGAGAAGGCTTCCGGGGGATACCTTTCTACCTTTCCGCCCTTTGCTGATAGATAAAGTCTGCGTAAACCTGCTAGGCTGCAGGTATGAGGAAAAACCGGACGAGCTCCCAATTGATAATGTCTATATTATCTTAAACCGCAAAGCTATACCTCTAGATACACTTTTACCGTGGAGCCGCTATGGCCGCTAGACTGAATACACGTGCTACGCACTTTGTACGCTATTTGCGTACAGAGTCCCGTACGTGGTACGTACTTGGCGTACACACGCCACGCTGATTGTACAGAGTACGCACAGTGCACGCACACACAATTGATAACCTTTAAACCTTAAGTAGTAATACAATGTAATATTATTCTTACACTCTAAACCATGTGCCGTAAAGCACTGTAAGGATGTTATACCTTAAACCTTAAGTAGCGCTGGCGGTATAAAGTACCTGCAGTGCGTACACCTTAACAATACTTATAAACCTTTTACAGCTAAAATACACTTTAAACCCTTGCAGGAAAGTGAGGACACAACACCGTTTTGTAGTTGAACCACAGGGTTTCTAAGGCCACAGTGGATTATTCCAAAAAGGTAAAACAGTACAAATTATACACTACAGGCTAACAAGATAAGTCTAAACAGAATAATGGCTACAGAGAATGTACATACGTGAGAATGTTCGCAAGCGCAACACAGCCGGTACTCCGCTAGTCAGATAGAAAGCGTTCAGAGTCTTCTGACTGGCCAGGCAACAACGGTCTTTTTATACACATCTTACATACACAATACAATGGTCACTGTAATCTCATTGTCCATTGGACGCAGAGATGTGTCTTTTCATTACAGGTGAGGTCATAGGTTGATTTAAAAAGGTGGGCGATGTCTTTCCCCAACTGCTCTTGTGGGTGGTATCCTCTGTATTCCCGCCGCATACATAATATACAGTAAATACAGTTAATATCTATATTCTACTTCTGTACATAACTATACGCAGGAACATGCAATCTTTCTCTAACTAACACCGGAATGTTACCCTTAAAATACCCTACAGCTGGATACTAGACATCACCTTCTAACCTGAGTCTGACCCTTCCTATCATGCAAAGGCGAATTCCTTATTCCTGGAACTGTTTAAACTGTTGATACTCACTGATGCGGTCTAGGGGAGCTATATCTAAAATGTACACTATTTGGGTTAAATATGTAATGTTCTAATAACCCTCTATGCGTTCACAAACTCTACCGTAAATGCGCATACCACGTGCTAAGGCGCATGGCCGTGGAAAGCTCCTTTACGCAAATTGCGGATATGTGCACGCACGGCAGACTGAGTGCACGCGCAGCAGGCATGTGCATGGGGTTAGTACATGGGGCATGCATTACAATATTTTTCGACTTTGACAGTTCGGGAACTGCAAATATGTGGAACAGTTCTGGTCTGGAGGTATTGTCCCATTTTCCGAAGTATTCAGGACTTGGTCCCAAATGTTTGGAGTTCTGAAATAAGTCTCTCTTTGTGCTGCCCTGCGACATAATGAAATACTAGGAGGGTATAGATGTTAATGGCAACCTTATTACTGTAATATGATTTTCATATTGTAAATGGAAAGTCACTGCAATGATGTCTCATTGCATCATCATTACTCTGAGTATCAACCACAATACTAGCTGCATTGCACAGGGCTGTCTTAACAGCAGTGTACGTAGGCCCCTTGTCAAACCAATGCACTTGAGACTCTACGCATCCTCCAGTGGTATGGGTGGGGAGTGCTATCAGTGGCAGCTTTGATGTCCCGCGGATGATAGAGGGTTTTCTATTTTCTGATCAGCATGTAGGACCTGGAGCAGTAATTTCTGCTAATTACTCCCTTACTGCACAGATGGTGGGAGATGGGACAGGAGGGAGAACACTAAACTCTAGAAGGGGGCATTGGACTGAATAAAGGGGCCCCTGGTACACGGCTTCCAGGGTGGTAGGGGGTATTTATTACGCAGGGGAGGGGTGGAAAGTGGAGTGAGCTTAATATTCATAATTTTCCAGGGAACACAGCTTGCTTGACTGCAGATATCTCCAGTTCCTGGGGGTTAGAGCAGAGAGTTGTGCCATCAATAGAGAGTGATATAGTACTAAGAGGGAAAACTAAGGGTTAGGGTATGAGGGTTAGTTTAGGGGTTTGTGTTGGGGCATTATGGATAAGGTATTAGGGCTGGTGCAGCGGCTTCAGTTAGTTTATTAGTGTTCGTTTATGGGTTTGGGTTAGGAATAGGGTGTTAGGGTTGTGTAGGGTTTAGTGGATTGGGGTTGGGGTTAGGGTATTAGGGTTAGTTGTTATGTTTAACGAGAGGTTTGGGGTTAGGGATGAGTTACGGTCAGGATTAGGGTAGGGATGCTAGGTGTCCTGTATTTACAGATATAAATATATTTGTGTAGATTCAGGCCCAGAGTATACAGTGCTGTGTAGGGTGGAATTACCATCTCCTTTACACACTCATCTATACACCTAGATTCTGTCCAGGCCAAGAAGTACAAGATCCTGAACCAATAATCCTGAGAATGCAGCCAAGTTATAAGGACTAGTGACAATTTTGTTAAGCAATGTTCTTTGATAAGATGAGAAATGTTTGGAGAAACAAAATGTTTTCATCCACTGTATGTGGGCGGTCTGTTTACTTCAAATTTAATACAGGTTTCAAATCTACTTCCAAAAGACCTAGGGCCTGATTCAGATTTGTACACAATGCCGATGTTCATGCAACTAAACGATTATTGGTAGACTGCGCACTCACGCAGCAAGGTACTTTTGTCATGCCGCTCGCAATCAGGAATGAAAATATGGTGCTATGGATTGTTTGAAGGAGGGGGCCCCAAACCAGTATCTTGCATAGGGCCCCATGAGGTCTAAATCTGGCTCTGCCAACCAATCAGCTCCTATCATTTTCAAATACAGCCTGTAACATAACAGTTAGGAGCTGATTGGCTAGTACTTTATTTCACTAACTTTATCGCTCTCCAAGGCTTAGTACATCTCCCCCTTAATCAGCTCTGTCCCAGGAGCCATGCTTACACCACCAATAGGGGACAGGCCAGCTTCCGCCTGCTACCGCTCAGCTCGCGCTGCAGCAAGCAACAGTGCACCCACCGCTGTAGCTGGACTGTGAAGTGGGACTCACCGGTGAATGCTGATTCTGCATGCTGCAGATGGCTGAATCTAGTGAGTCTGACCCTGACCCATTGGCTATTGTCACACAGCCTAGCTGGAGCCCTGCCAATTCACTGTGGGCTAAAATCCCTGTAGACTGGCTGAGAGCGCTATCTATATAATTCTGTAAGTCGTGTGTTTTTTTGAGGAGGCATCAAACTCCAACTTGCCTCAGGACGACTGGGATGAACCTACACTTCTGCCCCAGGCCAATAATTGCTAGACTTCTACATTAATATACTGTACTGTTATCAAAACCAACCATTCTATTGCATATGAGGAAGAAGATTGTACACTGGAAGAAAGAACAGAGAGAAGAGTAAGTGTCAACTCAGCATTACAAGCACTCATCCCCAGAGAAGCCTGCATGCACTTGGTGACTGGTCATATGGAGGCTTTTAAATGTATAGCTAAATCAAAAATAGTTTCTGAAACCATGAAATACTCAGGGACACCTAATGGCTTAATAATAACACAGCCCAAAGATTGTTCAATATTGAGAACGGATTGGTTACTATCTCTACTGCTCTTTGAGCCATGTTATTAAATTAACCATATACAGTGCCTTGCTGAAGTATTCACCCCCCTTGGCTTTTTACCTATTTTGTTATATTACAACCTGTAATTTATTTATTTTTTTAATCTGAATTTTATGTGATGGATCTGCACAAAATTGTCTAAGTTGGTGAAGTGAAATGAGAAAATAATTATATAAAAAATAATTTGCATAAATAAAAATGTGAAAATTGGCATGTGCATATGTATTTACCCCCTTTGCTATGAAGCCCCTCAAAAGTTCTGGTGCAACCAATTACCTTCAGAAGTCACATAATTAGTGAAAAGAAGTCCACCTGTGTGCAATCTCAGTGTCACATGATCTGTCAGTATAAACACACCTTTTCTGAAAGGCCTCAGAGGCTGCAACACCACTAAGCAAGAGGCATCACACCATGAAGACCTAGGAGCTCTCCAAACAAGTCAGGGACAAAGTTGTTGAGAAGTATAAGTCAGGGTTGGGTTATAAAAAAAAATATCCAAATCTTTGATGATCCCTCAGAGCACCATCAAATCCATCATCTTCAAATGGAAAGAACATGGTACCACAATAAACCTGCCAAGAGAGGGCCGGCCACCAAAACTCACAGACTGGGCAAGGAGAGCATTAATCAGAGAGGCAGCACAGAGATCAAAAGTAACCCTGAAGGAGCTGCAGAGTTCCACAGCAGAGACTGGTGTATCTGCGCATGTGACCATAATAAGCCGTAAACTCCACAGAGCTGGGCTTTATGGAAGAGTAGCCAGAAAAAAGCCATTACTTAGTGTTAAAAATAAGAAGGCACGTTTTGAGTTTGCCAAAAACCATGTGGACGACTCCCCAAATGTATGGAGGAAGGTGCTCTGGTCAGATGACCCTAAAATTGAACTTTTTAGTCACCAAGTAAAATGCTATGTCTGACGCAAACCCAACACATCCCACCCCAAGAACACCATCCCCACAGTGAAACATGGTGGTGGCAGCATCATGTTGTGGGGATGTTTTTCAGCAGCAGGAACTAGTAAACTGTTTCTAGTTGAGGGAAAGATAGATGGTGCTAAATACAGGGATATTCTTGAGAAAAATCTGTTTCAGTCTGCCTGTGATTTGAGACTGGGATGGACCCGAAGCATACTGCTGAAGCAACACTGGTTTAAGGGGAAACATTTAAATGTGTTGGAATGGCCTAGTCAAAGCCCAGATCTCATTCCAATTGAGAATCTGTGGTAAGACTTGAAGATTGATGTTCACAAGCGGAAACCATCCAACATGAAGGAGCTGGAGCAGTTTTGTCTTGAGGAATGGGCAAAAATCCCAGTGACAAGATGTGGCAAGCTCATAGAGACTTATCCAAAGTGACTTGCAGCTGTAATTGCCTCAAAAGGTGGCTCTACAAAGTACTGACTTTAGGGGGGTGAATAGTTATGCACGCTGAAGTTTTCTGTTATTTTGTCCTATTTGTTGTTTGCTTCACAATAAAAAAACAGAAAAAAAAAAACATCTACTGTACAGTAATGTTGAATAGAAAAACATTAAATGGAACACGGCTGTCTGATTATGGCAGGTCTGCATTGGATAATACACATTTTGCTAACTTACTTCAGGAGCCAGACATCACTGCAGGTGTATAGTTATTTATGTTGTATACATTAATACAGAAATATATGATCAAGGCTTGCCAAGAAGACTATATTAAGAAAGCAATGACCTTGACAATATGGTTTGAATATACTGTATGTGCAATAAAATAATTTTGCTACTTACTAGAGATGTGTGGTGCGCACTTTTCGTGTTTTGGTTTTGGTTCTGGTTCCATGCTCATGTTTTGGATCTGGATTGGTTTTGTCAAACCCATCCTTTCGTGTTTTGGTTTTGGATCTGGATGACGTTTTTAAATACCCATAAAAACAGTTAAAAATCACAGAATTTGGGGGTAATTTTGATCCTACAGTATTATTAACCTCAAAAACATTCATTTCCACTCATTTCCAGTCTATTCTGAACACCTCACACCTCACAATATTGTTTTTAGGCCAAAAGGTTGCACCGAGGTGGCTGTATGACTAAGCTAAGCGACACAAATGTGCAGCACAAACACCTGGCCCATCTAGGAGTGGCACTGCAGTGTCAGACAGGATGGCAGATTTAAAAAATAGGCCCCAAACAGCACATCATGCAAAGAAGTAAAATAGGTGCAATGAGGTAGCTGTATGACTAAGCTAAGCGACACATGTGTGCGGAACAAACATCTGGCCCATCTAGGAGTGGCACTGCAGTGTCAGACAGGATGGCAGATTTAAAAAATAGGCCCCAAACAGCACATCATGCAAAGAAGTAAAAGAGGTGCAATGAGGTAGCTGTATGACTAAGCTAAGCAACACATGTGTGCGGAACAAACACCTGGCCCATCTAGGAGTGGCACTGCAGTGTCAGACAGGATGGCAGATTTAAAAAATAGTCCCCAAACAGCACATCATGCAAAGAAGTAAAAGAGGTGCAATGAGGTAGCTGTATGACTAAGCTAAGCGACACAAGTGTGCTATACAAACACCTGGCCCATCTAGGAGTGGCACTGCAGTTGCAGACAAGATGGCACTTAAAAAAACTGGGCCCCAAACAGCACATCATGCAAAGAAGTAAAAGAGGTGCAATGAGGTAGCTGTATGACTAAGCTAAGCGACACATGTGTGCTATACAAACACCTGGCCCATCTAGGTGTGGCACTGCAGTGTCAGACAGGATGGCAGATTTAAAAAAATAGGCCCCAAACAGCACATCATGCAAAGAAGTAAAAGAGGTGCAATGAGGTAGCTGTATGACTAAGCTAAGCGACACAAGTGTGCTATACAAACACCTGGCCCATCTAGGAGTGGCACTGCAGTGTCAGACAGGATGGCAGATTTAAAAAATAGGCCCCAAACAGCACATCATGCAAAGCAGAAAAAGAGGTGCAATGAGGTAGCTGTGTGACTAAGCTAAGCGACACAAGTGTGCGGCACAAACAACATGGGACATGCTTGAATTTGCCCAGATGTAATACACGCACAATATCATGCAAAGAAGAAAAAGAGGTGCAATGAGGTAGCTGTGTGACTAAGCTAAGCGACACAAGTGTGCGGAACAAACAACATGGGACATGCTTGAATTTGCCCAGATGTAATACACGCGCAATATTGGTGGCACAGGAGAGCGTACCCCAAAACCACACACACACATGGCAAAGCCTGTAAAATTAATTTGGATAATAAATAATAATCCTTTTATTTGGAGCTATTATAATAATATACAGCACAGGCGAGCATACCCCTACACCACACAGGGAAAACCCTGTAAAAATTATTTGGATAATAATATAAGTAATGTATATAACCCTTTTATTTGGAGTTAATAATATACAGCACAGGACACCACCACCGGACTTATGGCAGCACAAGATACCACCACTGGACTTATACGGCAGTACCCCTGGACTTATACGGCAGTACCCCTGGACTTATACGGCAGTACCCCTGGACTTATAAGGCAGTACCCCTGGAGTTGTATGGCAGTGTCAGACAGCATGGCACTTTTAAAAAAACTAGTCCCCAAACAGCACATGATGCAAAGAAGAAAAAGAGGTGTAAGATGGAATTGTCCTAGGACCATCCCACTCACCCTTATGTTGTATAAACAGAACATGCACACTTTAACAAACCAATCATTTCCGTGACAAGGTCTCCCACACGACTGTGGCTGAAATGACTGGTTTGTTTGGGCCCCCACCAAAATAGAAGCAATCAATCTCTCCTTGCACAAACTGGCTCTACAGAGGCAAGATGTCCACCTCATCCTCATCCTCCGATTCCTCACTCCTTTCACTGTGTACATCCTCCTCCTCACAGAGTATTAATTCGTCCCCACTGGAATCCACATGAACATCATTTTCTCCAAATTTTGTGGAAGTAACCTCCTACGCCAATCGCTAACAAGGTTACTGGCTGCACTAAACACTCTTTCGGAGGGGGGGCAACTTAGGTAAAATAAAGCCAGTTTGCCTCTTTTTCCTGCCAGTATATGTACGGACTGTCTGACATGTCTACTTGGATGCTGTAACTCATATAATCATCCACCATTCTTTCAATGGTGACAGAATCATATGCAATGACAGTAGACATGTTAGTAATCGTTGGCAGGTCCTTCAGTCCAGGTCAGATGTCAGCACTTGCTCCTGACTGCCCTGCATCACCGCCAGTGAGTGGGCTAGGAAATTTTATCCTTTTCCTCGCAGCCCCAGTTACAGGAGAAAATGAAGGAGGAGCTGTTGACGGGTCATGTTCCGCTTGAGTTGACAATTTTCTCACCAACAGGTCTTTACACCTCTGCAGACTTGTGTCTTCTGGAAAGAGAGATACAATGTAGGCTTTAAACCTAGGATCGAGCACGGTGGCCAAAATGTAGTGCTCTGATTTCAACAGATTGACCACCCTTGAATCCTGGCAAAGCGAATGAAGGGCTCAATCCACAAGTCCCACATACTTTGCGGAATCGCTTCGTCTTAGCTCCTCCTTCAATTTCTCCAACTGCTTCTGCAAAATCCTGATGAGGGGAATGACCTCACTCAAGCTGGCAGTGTCTGAACTGACTTCACATGTGGCAAGTTCGAATGGTTGGAGAACCTTGCACAACATGGAAATCATTCTCCACTGCGCTTGAATCAGGTGCAGTCACCCTCCTTTGCCTATATCGTAGGTGGATGTATAGGCTTGAATGGCCTTTTGCTGCTGCTCCTCCATCCTCTGAAGTATATACTGTAGAGTGTTGAATTCCACCTCGTTACCACCTGTTGCTTCAGGTGATGGCAGGGCAGGTTCAGAAATGTTTGCTGGCACTCCAGTCTTCGGCACACGGTGGTTGAATGTCTAAAGTGTCCCACAATTTTTCGGGCCACCGGCAGCATCTCCTGCACGCCCTTGTCATTTAAAAAAATGTTTGTTTGTGCAAAACATGGGACATGGTTGAATTTGCCCAGATGTAATGCACGCACAATATTAGTGGCATTGTCCGATATCACAAATCCCGAGGAGAGTCTAAGTGGGGTAAGCCATTGTGCGATGATGTCCCTCAGTTTCCATAAGAGGCTGTCAGTGGTGTGCCTCTTACGGAAAGCGGTGATACATAGCGTAGCCTGCCTAGGAACAAGTTGGCATTTGCGAGATGCTGCTATTGGTGCCGCTGCTGCTGTTGTTGCTGCGGGAGGAAATACATCTACCCAGTGGGCTATCACAGCATATAGTCCTTAGTCTGCCCTGTTCCACTTGTCCACATATCCGTGGTTAAGTGGACAGTGGGTACAACTGCATTTTTTAGGACACTGAGGACACTTTTTCTGACGTATCTGTACATTCTCGGTATTGCCTGCCTAGTGAAGTGGAACCTATATGGGATTTGGTACTGGGGACACACTACCTCCATCAATTCTCTAAGTCCCACTGAACTAAAGGCAAATAACGGACGCACGTCTAACACCAACATAGCTGTCAAGGCCTCAGTTATCCGCTTTGCAACAGGATGACTGCTGTCATATTTCATCTTCTTCACAAAGCACTGTTGGTCAGTCAGTTGCTTACTGGAAGTAGTACAAGTAGTCTTCCGACTTCCCCTCTGGGATGATGACCCACTTCCAGCAACAACAACAGCAGCGGCAGCAACAGCAGCAGTAGGCGTACCACTCAAGGATCCTCCGGAGGAATCCTGGTTAGGAGAGGACTCCTCAGTCTTGACAGTGACATGGCCTGCAGGACTACTGACGTTTCTGACTGAGGAGGAAGTTGACGTTGAGGGAGTTGGTGGTGTGGCTTGCAGGAGCTTGGGTACAAGAGGAAGAAGGGATTTAGGTGTCAGTGGACTGCTTACGCTCTTACCCAAAGTTTCACAACTTGACACTGACCTCTGATGAATGCGCAGCAGGTGATGTATAAGGGAGGATTTTCCAAGGTGGTTAATGTCCTTACCCCTACTTATTACAGATTGACAGAGGCAACACACGGCTTGACACCTGTCTGGATTTGTGGAGAAATAATTCCACACCGAAGAGGTGGCTTTTTTTGTATTTTGCCCAGGCATCACAATGGGCTTATTCATCCCACGATCAACAGGTGTCTCCCCCGGTGCCTGATTTAAACAAACCACATCACCATCAGAATCCTCATCGTCAACTTCCTCCTCAGAGCCAGCAACACCCATATCCTCATCCTGGTGTACTTCAACAGTGACATCTTCAATTTGAATATCAGAAACTGGACTGGCAGTACTACTTCCAGCACTTGCAGAGGGCATGCAAATGGTGAAGGAGCCACCTCTTCCCGTCTAGTGTTGGGAAGGTCAGTCATTGCAACCGCCGACACACTTGGACTCTCCTTGGAGATTTGTGATACCATCTTAGAATGCACAGTTCTTTGCTGTCCTGTTGCCAGCTTAACTCATCATTTTTCTAGCGGGAGGATGAGGGCTTCCATCGTCATGTGAAGCTGAACCACTAGCCATGAACATAGGCCAGCGCCTTAGCCATTCCTTGCCACTCCGTGTCGTAAATGTCATATTGGAAAGTTTACGTTTCTCCTCAGACCATTTCAATTTATTTTTTGGGGTCTTTTTACTGAACTTTGGCTTTTTGGATTTTACATGCCCTCTACTATCACATTGGGCATCGGCCTTGGCAGACATCGTTGATGGCATTTCATCATCTATGTCATGACAAGTGGCAGCAGCTTCAGCACTAGGAGGAAGTGGTTTTTGATCTTTCCCTATTTTATCCTCCAAATTTTTGTTCTCCATTATTTTTCTGGCGTTATATAACACAATATGCGGCACAGGACAGCATATCCCTACACCACCCAGGGCAAACCCTGAAAAAATTATTTGGATTAAATATTAATAACCCCTTTAAATGAAGTAAATAATATACAGCACAGGTCAGTATCCCTGGACGTATATGCCAGTACCACTGGAATTATACAGCAGTATCACTGGAATTATATTGCAGTATCACTGGAATTATATGGCAGTATCACTGGAATTATATGGCCATACCACTGGAATTATACGGCAGTATCACTGGAATTATACGGCAGTACCACCGGATTTATACAGCAGTACCGCTGGACTGGATTTATACACCAGTGTCACTGGACTTATACGCCAGTACCACTGGAATTATACGGCAGTACCACTGGATATATACAGCAGTATCACTGGAATTATATTGCAGTACCACTGGATTTATACGGCAGTACCACTGGACTGGTTTTTTACTGCAGTATCACTGGAATTATATGCCAGTACCACTGGAATTTTACGGCAGTATCACTGGAATTATACGGAAGTACCACCGGACTGGATTTATACGGCAGTATCACTTGATTTATACGCCAGTACCCTGGAATTATACGGCAGTATCACTGGAATTATACGGCAGTGCCACTGGAATTACATGGCAGTACCACTGGACATAAACAGCAGTATCACTGGGCTGGATTTATACTGCAGTACCACTGGACATATACGGCAGTATCACTGGAATTATATGGCAGTACCACTGGTCATATATGCCAGTTTCACTGGCTTTATACAGCAGTACCACTGGACATATACGGCAGTATCACTGGACATATACAGCAGTACCATTGGAATTATACGGCAGTATCACTGGAATTATACGGCAGTACCACTGGACTTATACGGCAGTACCACCGGACTGGATTTATACGGCAGTATCACTTGATTTATACGCCAGTACCCTGGAATTATACGGCAGTATCACTGGAATTATACAGCAGTACCACTGGAATTATACGGCAGTACCACTGGACTGGATTTATACGGCAGTATCACTGGAATTATATGGCAGTATCACTGGAATTATACTCCAGTACCACTGGAATTATACGGCAGTATCACTGGAATTATACGGCAGTATCACTGGAATTATACGGCAGTACCACCGGACTTATACAGCAGTACCACTGGACTGGATTTATACACCAGTGTCACTGGACTTATACGCCAGTACCACTGGAATTATACGGCAGTACCACTGGACATATACAGCAGTATCACTGGAATTATATTGCAGTACCACTGGATTTATACGGCAGTACCACTGGACTGTTTTTTTACTGCAGTATCACTGGAATTATATGCCAGTACCACTGGAATTTTACGGCAGTATCACTGGAATTATACAGCAGTACCACTGGACTTATACGGCAGTACCACTGGACTTATACGGCAGTACCACCGGACTGGATTTATATGGCAGTATCACTTGATTTATATGCCAGTACCCTGGAATTATACGGCAGTATCACTGGAATTATACGGCAGTACCACTGTAATTATACGGCAGTATCATTGGACATATATGACAGTATCACTGGAATGGATTTATACACCAGTACCACTGGATTTATACGTCAGTACCACTGGACATATACAGCAGTATCACTGGAATTACATGGCAGTACCACTGGACATGAACAGCAGTATCACTGGGCTGGATTTATACGGCAGTACCACTGGACATATACGGCAGTATCACTGGACTGGATTTATATGGCAGTATCACTGGATTTATACGCAGTACCCTGGATTCATATGGCAGTATCACTGGAATTATATGGCAGTACCACTGGAATTATACGGCAGTACCACTGGAATTATGCGGCAGTACCACTGGACATATACGGCAGTATCATTGGACATATACGGCAGTATCATTGGACATATACGACAGTATCACTGGAATGGATTTATACACCAGTACCACTGGATTTATACGTCAGTACCACTGGACATATACAGCAGTATCACTGGAATTACATGGCAGTACCACTGGACATAAACAGCAGTATCACTGGGCTGGGTTTATACTGCAGTACCACTGGATTTATACGGCAGTACCACTGGACATATACGGCAGTATCACTGGACATATACGGCAGTATCACTGGAATTATATGGCAGTACCACTGGACATATACGCCAGTTTCACTGGCTTTATACAGCAGTACCACTGGACATATACGGCAGTATCACTGGAATTATACGGCAGTACCACTGGACTTATACGGCAGTATCACTGGAATTATATGGCAGTACCACTGGACATATACGCCAGTTTCACTGGCTTTATACAGCAGTACCACTGGACATATACGGCAGTATCACTGGACATATACGGCAGTACCATTGGAATTATACGGCAGTATCACTGGAATTATACGGCAGTACCACTGTGACTGGACTTATACGGCAGTACCACTGGACTGGATTTATATGGCAGTATCACTGGACTTATACGCCAGTACCACTGGAATTATATGACAGTATCACTGGAATTATACAGCAGTACAATTGGATTAAATGGCAGTACCACTGGACATATACGGCAGTATCACTGGACTGGACTTATATGCCAGTACCACTGGATTTATATGGCAGTACCACTGGACATATACGGCAGTATTACTGGATTTATATGGCAGTACCACTGGACATATACGGCAGTATCACTGGACTGGATTTATAGTTACGCCAGTACCACTGGATTAATACGGCAGTACCAATGGACATATACAGCAGCACAGGGACACCACCACTGGACTGATGCAGGATAACACAGCACCACTGCAATGCACTGGACTTATACAGCAGCACTGGACATATAGCAACAGAGGACACCACCACTGTGACTGGACTGAAGCAGCACAAGACACTACCACTGTACTGATGCAGGACAACACAGCACCACTGCAATGGACTGGACTTATACAGCAGCACTGGACATATGGCAGCAGAGGACACCACCACTGTGACTGGACTGATGCAGCACAATACACAACCACTGAACTGATGCAGCACAACACAGCACCACTGGATTGGACTTATACAGCAGCACTGGACATATGGCAGCAGAGGACGCCACCACTGTGACTGGACTGATGCAGCACAAGATTCCATCACTGGACTGATGCAGCACAACAGAGCACCACTGGACTGGACTTATACAGCAGCACTGGACATATGGCAGCAGAAGACACCACCACTGTGACTGGACTGATGCAGCACAAGATTCCATCACTGGACTGATTCAGCACAACAGAGCACCACTGGACTGGACTTATACAGCAGCACTGGACATATGGCAGCAGAAGACACCACCACTGTGACTGGACTGATGCAGCACAAGATTCCATCACTGGACTGATGCAGCACAACAGAGCACCACTGGACTGGACTTATACAGCAGCACTGGACATATGGCAGCAGAAGACACCACCACCACTGTGACTGGACTGATGCAGCACAAGATTCCATCACTGGACTGATGCAGCACAACAGAGCACCACTGGACTGGACTTATACAGCAGCACTGGATATATGGCAGCAGAAGACACCACCACTGTGACTGGACTGATGCAGCACAAGATTCCATCACTGGACTGATGCAGCACAACAGAGCACCACTGGACTGGACTTATACAGCAGCACTGGACATATGGCAGCAGAAGACACCACCACTGTGACTGGACTGATGCAGCACAAGACACTACCACTGTACTGATGCAGGACACTGAGTGGGCTATTCCGAGTTGATCGCTCGCTAGCAGTTTTTAGCAGCCATGCAAACGCATTGTCGCCGCCCACCAGGAGTGTATTTTCACTTTGCAGAAGTGCGAACGCCTGTGCAGCAGAGCGCCTGCAAAAACATTTTGTGCAAAACAAGACCAGCCCTGAACTTACTCTTCGTGTGGGTTGATTCTAACATTGGAAAGTTGGCTTTTGACGTCACACACCCGCCCAGCGTTCACCCAGCCACACCTGTGTTTTCTCTGGCATGCCTGCGTTTTTCCAAACACTCCCTAAGAACGGTCAGTTGACACCCAGAAACGCCCTCTTTCTGTCAATCACCTGTGCGTTTGGAATCGTCGCTAGAACCAGTGCAAAACCACAATGGACTTTGTACCAGTACGATGCGCGTGCGCATTGCGGTGCCTACGCATGTGGAGATTATCAGTTTTTTTCCACTGATCGCTGCGCAGTGAACAACGGCAGCTAGCGATCAACTCGGAACGACCCCCTGAGGACGGAGACACATCCTCTCGCTACACTCTCCAATGCCGGAGTGAAAATGGCGGCGACGCACAGCTCCTTATATGGAATCCAAACCCTGCGAGAATCCGACAGCGGGATAATGATGTTTTGCCTTGTTCTGGTTTCTGAGTCAGGCGGGAAAACCCGAGCCGGCCTCGGATCCGGGCTCGGGTAGTGAGGTTTGGGGGGGTTCTGTTCTCAGGGAACCGAACCCACTCATCTCTACTACTTACTAATCTTGAATCTTCTGCTTCCAGGAGCCTTCCTGGAGGTAAGCTGGAGGTGGCCACTGTGAGGGAATGGGGTGGGGAAATCATGTCATATATCCTTGTCCCCAGTGATCTTTAAAATGAATGCGTAAATGATTGCCCAACAGTTCTTGTTTCTGGTAGTAAAAAGAGTACTGGAGGAAAGAGGCGTGGAATAGCTGGAAACATGCATGGTTTTCTGGAGTTCAGTGCATGTGCCACGAATCTCGATCAGTACTGTGCATATATGATAAGCCGCCACTCCTCCATACCTCTGTATGTGTTCCACTCAAAAAATGGAATGGCATCTGCATCCATCAGAAAAAATCATGGTTATTTATGTGGATGAGGGCAATCATAATAATGATCCACATGTACAATGTAGCTGATAACTCATTATGAGCTGCTAACTCTAGTTTGCTTTTTTATTATAATTTGGTAATAAACTATCATAATAAATTATTACAGTAGCGTCAGGCCACATTGGGCCCCCCTGGTAAACTCGACTGGACACATCTAGCAGGAAGAGACACACACAGAAAGGCAGATATACATTCTATAGGCGTATCCGTAATAGGTGCATGGTGTGTAGTGCACACACTGCACCTACACATTATACTTACCTTTCTATGCATTGGCACTGCATAAATCACAGGAAAAATAGCGCAGCAGTCCTTTTGTAAAGATTTGCACACGCAGAGTTGCAGATTTAGACTTCATGGAGCCCTAAGCAAGACACTCACTGGCATTCCCCCGCCACAGCATTGTGTTCCCCACTACAAAACTTCACTAGACTAAACCCCCCATATGCTACAATACTTCGCTGCGCTACATCACTACACTATGGGTGTGCGCCGGCAGAGCCTGCGCAAGCTGCTCAGCAAAGGGATGCAGTGCAGGGAGGCGCCAGGGACTGGAGAGGCGCTCTCCCTGTGCTGCATCCCTGTACTGAGCTGATGTCCCCCTGCTGCTGCTGCGCTTCTCACACTCTATGACAGGCAGTGGCGCCGGCAGCATGAAGCCTCCTCTCTCCTCCCCGTGTCAGTGCAGTGTGCGGACCTAAAAGGGGGCGGAGCTACATGGAACTGGGGGGGGGGGGGCAGAGCTACATGGGACCAGGCTGAACAGGAGGATGATCTGCTCCAGCTCCGGCCTGCCAGACTTCCTTAGATAAGAGGATGGAAAGAGAGTGAGTGAGTGAAAGTATGTGTGTGTATGTGTAATATTTGTGTGACCGTGTATGTGTGTAATGTATGTACAGTATGTATGTGTGTGTATCTGTGTGTGTGTGTGTGTGTGTGTGTGTGTGTGTGTGTGTGTGTGACTGCGGCATAATGTGTGTAAGCGTCACTGGTACAGGGGGGGTTATGTGTGTAAGCGTCACTGCTACAGGGGGCATTGCGTGTGTAAGCGTCACTAGTAAAGAGGGCGTTGCATGTGTAAGTGTCAATGCTACAGGGGCGTTATGTGTGTAAGCGTCACTGGTACAGGGGGCGTTACTTGTGTAATTGTCACTGCTACAGGGGGCGTTACATATGTAAGCGTCACTGGTACAGGGGGCATTACGTGTGTAAGCATCACTGGTACAGGGGGCGTTACGTGTGTAAGCGTCACTGGTACAGAGGGTGTTATGTGTGTAAGTGTCACTGCTACAGGGGGTGTTATGTGTGTAAGCGTCACTGGTAAAGGGGGCATTACGTGTGTAAGCGTCACTGGTAAAGGGGGCATTATGTGTGTACGCTGCGTTACGTGTGTAAGCATCACTAATACAGGGGGCGTTGCATGTGTAAGCATCACTACTACAGGGGGCGTTACGTGTATAAGCGTTAGTGGTACTGGGGCGTTACATGTGTAAGCATCACTACTATAGGGGGCGTTACATGTGTAATCGTCACTGGTACAGGGCGGCGTTACTTGTGTAAGCGTCACTGGTACATGGGGCATTACATGTGTAAGCGTCACTGGTACAGGGTGGTGTTATGTGTGTAAGCATCACTGGTACAGGGGGCAGTACGTGTGTAAGCGACACTGCTACAGGGGGCGTTACGTGTGTAAGCATTACTGGTACAGGGGCATTACATGTGTAAGCGTCACTGGTACAGGGGGCATTACGTGTGTAAGCGTCACTGCTACAGGGGGCGTTACGTGTGTAAGTGTCACTGCTACAGGGGGCATTATGTGCACTGTCCCTTTGTAAAGTATGGGAAGGCACAAATTTATAGTTTGCAGGAGGGCGCCGAACACCCTAGCACCGGCCCTGTGCACCGGGCCATTTTCAGGGTTTTGTGTTTTGGTTTTGGATCTGGATTGGTTTTGCCAAAACCACCCTTTTGGTTTTGGATCTGAATTTAAAAAAATAAATCATAAAAACAGCTAAAATAACAGAATTCGGGGGTGTTTTTGTTCCTACAGTATTACTAACCTCAACAACATTCATTTCCACTCATTTCCAGCCTATTTTGAACACCTCACAGCTTACAATAATGTTTTCATCCAGTTTAGGCCAAAAGATTGTACCGAGGTAGCTGGATGACTAAACTAAGCGACAGAAGTGGGTGGCACAAACAATTGGCACATCTGGGAGTGGCAGACAGGATAATAGTTTTATAAACTATGCCAAAAAATGCTCTAAAGAGCACATAATGCAAAGAAAAGAGGTAAAAGATGGAATTGTCCTTGGGCCCTTCCAACCACCCTTATGTTGTATATAATAAACAGGACCTACACAGTTTAACAAACCAAACATTTCAGCGATAGGGACAGCCACTTGTGGCTGAAATGATTGGTTTATTTGGGCCCCCACAAAACAAGCTGGAAATGGGCAGTGCACAAACTGACTCTATATAGGCAAGATGTCGTCATCGTCATCAGCCTGGCTGGGAATTGCTTTTCTAGTGAAGTGAAATCTAGATGGGATTTGGTAATAGTAACACAGGACCTCAATCAGATGTGGCAAGTAGATAAGGAGACAATAGTAGGACACTGCCCGAGTGGGCTGTACAGGCTGTGAGCAAAAGTGGCTGTGCAGACTGTGACGAGGCGGAAGTGGCTGTGATGAGGTGGAAGTGACGCACATGAGGGTGCGCACGTGTGCTTGCGGGATCCAGGACCCGGGGAGCGCACCGAGCACTGGAGGAAGCCGGGCACTGGGGGATCACCAGGAGGGAGCCGAAATACCGGATCCATTAGCGGGGGAGGCAGGTGCTAAGAGGAGGTGAGCAGCGGCGGTGAGCAGCTGCAGTGAGCAGCGGAGCAAGGTGCTGGGAGAGAAAGCGACGGGGTTCGGACTGAGGCTGGAGCAGGTCTGCTGGAAAGAGCCAGCCCAGGGGAAGCAGGTATCAGTGAGTAGGTGCTGCTGCAGGTGGTCATGACTCCCACGGACACGCAAGTATCATATTTATTACTGTATTGAACTGTTTTATTGACTGTTTTCCATTGATACATTTTTATACATTGCATTACCAATTACTTTACTGTGTTGAAAATTGTTTCCCTCCACATCTAGGCTATAGTATCATTTTGTGTAGCATAGGCCCTCATTCCGAGTTGTTCGCTCGCTAGCTGCTTTTAGCAGCATTGCACACGCTAGGCCGCCGCCCTCTGGGAGTGTATCTTAGCTTAGCAGAATAGCGAACGAAAGATTAGCAGAACTGCTACTAAATAATTCTTTGCAGTTTCTGAGTAGCTCCAGACCTACTCACAGATTAGGATCAGCTCGGTCCGTTTAGTTCCTGGTTTGACGTCACAAACACGCCCTGCGTTCGGCCAGCCACTCCCCCGTTTCTCCAGACACTCCCGCGTTTTTCCCTGACACGCCTGCGTTTTTTAGCACACTCCCATAAAACGTACAGTTACCACCCAGAAACGCCCCTTTCCTGTCAATCATTCACCGATCAGCAGTGCGACTGAAAAGCGCCGCAGGATCCACAGCAAAACTGCTAATTTTTTAGTTAAATGACTAAGCCCATGCGTCCTGCGTGCCTTGTGCATGCGCATTTTGCAACAAATCGCAGCATAGCGAAAATCAGCAACGAGCGAACAACTCGGAATGACCCCCATAGTCTGTACTGTCTGTATTATATTGCATAGTCTGTATTGTTTGTATTGTATTGCATTGGTTTTCTAAAGGTACAGGGTGTTAGAGTTTTAAACAAAATGGTGGTGCCTGTGATGGAGAATCTCACTCAGTGCATGTCGTGTATGATGTATGCGCACCTGGTGCAACTGGCCCAGTGTGAATACATCTGCGCGAGGTGTATGCAAACGGCTGCCCTGGAAGCCCAGGTAACTGATCTAGAGCAAACTGTTACGTGACTGAGGAGCATTCACAATCTTGAGCAGAGCTTAGATAGAATGGTGGATGAGTTGCAGGGGGGGCCACCGGTAGACGAGAACGAGGACAATCAGGTAGCTAGCTGGGTCATGGTTAGAAGGAAGAAGAAGAAGAGGGGGAGACAGGACATCTCCGATCTGCCAAACCCCAATAAATTTGCCCTATAGGACGAAGATTCTGGGGATGGCAGTAAGGAAATGATGGCACTAGAGGATACCATTCCCTCTAGCAACCGGAGGAGCGGACCCTCCAGGACAAAGGGAGGTACCTAGTCAGATTGTGGTGGTAGGGGATTATATTATCAGGAAGACAGACAGGGCAATCTACTACCAGGATCATGATCACTGTTCAGTCTGTTGTCTCCCGGGTGCTCGGGTACGGCACATTGCGGACCGGGTAGAAAGGTTGTTGGGAGGGGCCAGGAACGACCAAGTGGTCTTGGTGCACGTTGGCACCAATGACAAAGTTAGTGGTAGGTGGGATGTCCTTAAGAAAGATTATAGGGACCTAGGCCAAAAAATAAAGGCAATGACATCTAAGGTAATATTCTCTGAAATATTACCTGTGCCACGCGCTAGTCCAGGGAGTCAGAGGGAGATTAGGGAGGTAAATGTGTGGCTCAGGTACTGGTGTAGTAAAGAAGGCTTTGTGTTCTTAGAACACTGGGCAGACTTCTCAGTCAGGCGCCATCTTTTTTGTTGCGATGGATTGCACCTGAATGAGGAGGGGGCAGTGGTGCTGGGGGAAGGATGGTCAGAAGGTTGGAGGAGATTTTAAACTAGGTGCCTGGGGGAAGGGATAAGAAAGAATTAGTGGGATAACTAGAGAGGAAAGAAAAAGTGGGATGTATAAAGTATAATGGGGGTGGAGAGGGGGAAGGAGAAAAATAGTCAGCAATGGTAATTTAAGGGAAACTCAGGTTCCTAAGGAAACGTTATCTACAACAAAACTTGCGGATCAGGGAATTACTAAACTTAAGTGTATGATTGCAAATGCTAGAAGCCTAACATGTAAAATGGGGGAATTAGATACAATTGCACTTAACCACTTAACTGGCATGGTCAGATTTCATGCGACTGCGCCATCCCACCCTGTCCCCCCATTTTTGATGAGGAGATCCATTCTGCAGATGTGCATAATATAATGTTTAAATATATAGAAAAATACTTTTTTAAACGTTACTAAATAAAATAAATTTTAAAAAACAATGTTATTAACAGTTTTGAAGGGAAAAATCATCAGTTAATGACCAATATGATATAATAGGCATTACAGAGACATGGTAGGACGATTCTCACGACTGGGCGGCAAACATGGAGAGGTACACCCTCTTCAGGAGAGATAGGACTAATAAAAAGGGAGGGGGTGTTTGTCTTTATGTTAAACCATTCTTAAAGCCGTATTTAAAAGAGGTAATTTACGAGGAGACTGGAGATAACGTGGAGTCATTATGGGTTGAGATTTCGAGTGGGGGTAAAGACACAAAAAAACTTTAATAGGGACGTGCTATGAACCGCCAGATATTAGTGTGTCTGATGAATTACAACTCTTGCAGCAAATCGAAAAAGCTGCAGGTATGGGGGACGTCATTATTGTTGGGGACTTTAATTACCCAGACAGAAACTAGAACACCGAAACAGTAAATACAACTAGGGGTAACAGGTTCTTAAACATGCTAAAAGATCATTACTTGTCCCAGGTAATCGATGAACCAACTAGACATAGGGCTATACTGGACCTAGTACTAACTAATAATGAGGAAATAATATCAAATACTAAAGTAGGGGTGACCCTAGGAAATAGCGATCACAATATGATCACATTCGATATCAGCTTCCAAAACAACAATATAAGGGTCTAACTAAGACTTTTAACTTTAGGAAAGCTAATTTCATATTGCTGAAACAAGCAATGAAGGACATCAAATGGGCAATTGTATTTCATGGTAAGAATACTGCTGAAATGTGGGATGTTTTTACAACTGCGCTCAATAAGTACACTCATTTGTATATTCTCAAAGTCAACAAAAACAGGAGTAGTAAATTCAAACCGATGTGGCTTAATAAGAAGGTCAATGGATAAAAAAAGGCGTGCTTTCAAAGCATTTAAGTCTGACGGAACGGTGGAATAATTCCATTTTCTACAAGGAATGTAACAAAAAAAGAAATCAGAGCAGCTAAAATAGAAAAAAACGAAAAACAAATTGCAAAGGAGAGTAAAACAAACCTCAAAAAGTTATTTAAGTATATAAACAGTAAAAGGTTAAAAAGGGAAAAAAATTGGGCCTTTAAATGGTGAGTTGGATGTCTTGATTAATGATGGTAGGAAAAAAGTGGATTTAGTTAATAAATTCTTTTCATCAATATTCACAAATGAGGACAGGTTGACGAGAGTAGAGCATAACATAAGCTACAATAGCAACCCATTACTAGGTACTTGGTTAAATAAGGAAGTAGTCCGGGAGAGACTAAGTCAAATTAAGATAAATAAGTCTCCTGGGCCGGATGGACTCCTGCCCAGGGATCTTATGGAACTTAACGTAGAGATATCGAGACCCCTATATTTGATTTTCAGCGAGTCAATTAGATCAGGAATGATACCAAAGTCCCAATATTTAAAAAGGGTATTAAAACTCACCCTGGTAACTATAGACCGGTAAGTTTTACATCTATAGTGGGGAAAATACTAGAAGATATATTAAGGGATAGCATACTAGAGTACTTGGATAGATCCAAGGTTATTACTAGGAACCACCATGGTTTCGTGAAGGAAAGGTCATGTCAAACTAACTTAATAAGCTTCTACGAGAAAGTGAGCGATAATATTGATCTGGGTCAAGCAGTGGATGTGATCTTTTTGGACTTCGCTAAGGTCTTTGACAAAATTCCACATAAGAGACTAATTCTCAAATTAAGAGAGCTTGGGGTAGGAAACACTACTTGTACTTGGGTGAGTAATTGGCTGTTCAATAGGGAACAGCGAGTGGTGATTAATGGGATGTACTCTGAATGGGCTTCAGTGTTCAGTGGAATACCGCAGGGTTCAGTACTCAGACCATTGTTGTTTAACATATTCATTAATGACCTAGGAGAGGGACTGGAAAGCACAGTGTCAATTTGCACAGATGATACTAAGCTATGTAGAGTAATTCATTCAGACAAGGATGTTGAGTCTCTACAGAATGACTTATCTAGACTTGAGGTCTGGGTGGATAAATGGAGAATGAGGTTCAATATAGACAAATGTAAAGTTATGCACTTTGGGACTAAGAACAACCAGGCAGCCTATAAACAAAATGGGGAAAATGTAGGAATAACCGTAGTTGAAAAAGATTTGGGAGTGCTTATCAATAATAAACGTAGTAGCAGTACGCAATGTCAAAATACAGCAACAAAAGCAAATAAGGTGTTAGCATGCATAAAACGGGGAATGGAGACAAGGGATGAGAGGGTAATCCTGCCACTGTATAAATCATTGGTGCGGCCACATGTGGAATATTGTGTACAGTTCTAGGCACCTCACTATTACAAAGATATCTTGGAACGAAAAGGTTCAGAGGTGAGCCACTAAACTGGTTAAGGGGTTAGAGGCACTGGATTATGAGGAAAGGCTTAAAAGGTTAGATATGTTTACAATGGAAAAGAGGCGACTGAGAGGGGACATTATTAATAATTTTAAATACATTAAGGGACAATATAAGGATTTATCAAATGATTTGTTTATAAAAAAAAAAACACTACATAGGACACGAGGACACCCCCTGAGGTTAGAAGAAAATAAAATCCATACACAACAGAGAAAAGGGTTCTTCACGGTAAGAACAGAAAGGATTTGGAATTCTCTGCCAGAGAAGGTAGTAATGGTGGACTCAATCAGTAAGTTTAAAAATGGATTAGATAAATTCCTAGCGGAAAAAAATATCCGAACATACAGCATTTAATTAATATAAATATT
The DNA here is from genome assembly GCF_028390025.1 of Pseudophryne corroboree. Taxonomy (NCBI): domain Eukaryota; kingdom Metazoa; phylum Chordata; class Amphibia; order Anura; family Myobatrachidae; genus Pseudophryne; species Pseudophryne corroboree. The sequence continues at coordinate 517,286,726 of NC_086449.1, forward strand.
ATAATACAGGTTGAACTCGATGGACATTTGTCTTTTTTCAACCTCAACAACTATGTAACTATGTAACTATGTAACTGTCTAAAACCCACTGCATTAATGGTGGATACTGGACATGCATCTAATACCAGCATAGTTGTTATGGCGTCAGTAATCCGCTGTACACCTGGGTGACTGCTGTGATACTCCTTGCAAAGGATTGATAATCCTCATCCTGGTGCAATTCCACAGAAGCACCCTTAATCTCAATGTCAGCACATTGACTGGCGCTGCTCCTCCCAACACTTGCAGTGGGCGTGCAAATGATGGAAGGAGCCTCCTCTTCCCATACAGTATTGGAAAGGTCATGCTTATAAATCGCAACTGCGGACACACTTGGACTCTCCTTTGGGATTGGTGATATTTCTGAATGCACATTTTGTTCCTGTCCCTTAAGTTTTCTTTTTATAACTCTACTACAGGGAGGAGGGCTTACATGAGCACTATGAGTCGCAGAACCATCAGTCATAAACAAAGGCCAAGGCCTTAATATCTCCTTGCCACTTCGTGTAGTGAATGGCATATTGCCAATTTTAGGTTTCTCTTCAGCTAACTTTAATTTTTTATTTTTTTATCACCTTCAACTATTTCTTTGACTTTACATGCCCTGTATGCCATTGGTCATCGTCCTTAGCCGATGACGGAATTGCATTGTTGTCATGACTAGTGGCAGCAGCTTCAGCACTAGTAGTAGCATGTGGATCCTGATCTCTCCCTTGTTTTACCTCCATTGCTCGCGCACTGAGTGAAGATATATAGCAGTAGTGTTCGGCAGTAATAGTAGTCATCACTGAGTGATGTACCAATAGAAATATCATTTTTGCTTTGGATCACACACAGATATATAGCAGTAGTGTACAGCAGTACTGGTAGTCGTCACTAAGTGACGCACAAATAGAAATATATTTTTTGCTCTGGATCACACACAGATATATAGCAGTAGTGTACGGCAGTACTGGTAGTCGTCATTGAGTGATGCACCAATAGAAATATATATTTTTGCTCTGGATCACACACAGAGGATTTATAGCAGTAGTGTATGGCAGTACTGGTAATCGTCACTGAGCGACGCATAAATAGAAATATATTATTTTTTGCTCTGGATCACACACAGAGGATATATAGCAGTAGTTTACGCCAGCTGCAGTACTTGTAATCAGATATATGCACCAATAGAAATATATTTTTTGCTTTGGATCATACACTGATATAAAGCAGTAGTATACGGCAGTACTGGTAGTTGTCACTGAGTGACGCACCAATAGAAATATATTTTTTGCTCTGAATCACACACAGAGGATATATAGCAGTATTGTACGGCAGCCGCAGTAGTCAGAGTGACACACCAACAGAAATATATTTTTTGCTCTGGATCACACACAGATATGTAGCAGTAGTGTATGGTAGCCGCGGCACTAGTAGTCAGAGTGATGCACCAATATTTTTTGCTTTGGATCACCCACAGATATATAGCAGTAGTGTACAGCAGCCGCAGTACTTGTAGTCAGAGTGACGCACAAATAGAAATATATTTTCTGCTTTGGATGACACACAGATATATAGCAGTAGTGTATGGCAGTACTGGTAGTCATCACTGAGTGATGCACCAATAGACATATTTTTTGCTCTGTATCACACACAGATATATAGCAGTAGTCTACGGCAGTACTGGCAGTCTTCACTGAGTGACGCACCAATAGAAATATATTTTTTGCTCTGGATCACTCACAGATATATAGCAGTAGTGTACGGCAGTACTGGTAGTTGTCAATGAGTGACACACCAATAGAAATATATTTTTTGCTCTTGATCACACACAGATAAATAGCAGTAGCGTCACTGAGTGATGCACCAATAGAAATATATTTTTTACTTTGAATCACACACAGATATATAGCAGTAGTGTACGGCAGACGCAGTACTAGTAGTCAGAGTGAGGCACCAATACAAATATATTTTTTGCTTTGGAACACACACAGAGGATATAGCAGTAGTGTATGGCAGTACACAGCACCTTATAGACAGATAACAACACCTGGTCCTATACACAGCCACAGTATGCTATATGCAGTACACTGTCTAATATGCAGAGCCCTAACTTAGTGACAATCACAGCACACCTACACAAACAGCACCCCAGGTTAACTCAACTCTCCTGCTGCAACCCCTCTGCTCTCTCCTACCCCCCTTTCCTAATCTGCCTATCCAATTACAGCACAGAATACAGCCCAGAAGGACCATGTCCTTACTGTGCACTCTCCAAGTCTGGTGTGAAGATGGCGCCGATCGCCGGGACTATATATAGAATTCAAAACCTGCGAGATCTAACAGTGGGATGATGACATTTTGCCTTGTTTTCAAAAATCTGAGCTAGGCACGCAAAACCGAGCCTGACTCGGATTCGGACTCGGATCTCAAAGTTTAGGGGGGTTCGGTACTCAGAGAACCGAACCCTGCTCATCCCTACACCACACTGCTTCCCCCAATACGCTTTACATTACATAACTATGCTATGACTTCCTATATACTGCACTACAATATGCTACAGTACATCCCCCCTATATGCTACACTACATCCCCCATATAATGTATACTGCACTGTCATTACATTCTCCTCCCTATATGCTGCACTAAATCATTAGCGTACACTACACAAAATCATTACACAGATATACAGGGCTAGCACCAGGGGTGGATTGGGATGAAAAACCAGCCCAGGAAATTTATGGAAGCAGCTCTAAGGGGGTGCGGTCTGTTGAGGAGGCAGGATCCCTCCTCATAGGGCCTGATTTACGCAGTTGTGGTCATCCTTTTGCTGCAGTTATGTCTGGGACTAGTGACAGATTGGGAACTAAAAGTGGCCCTGTAAAATTTGGTAGATGTGACCCAACATGGGCAGCACAATAGGCAGGGTCTGATTAACCAATAGACCGATCAGGCTGCAGCCTGGAGCACTGGATCCTGGGGTAGGGGGGGGGGGAACGCGGTGGGTGCAGACGTCACGTGCATCGTGACATCACGCGCCAACTCCGTACACAGTGATTGCAAAAACGCGTTATATGCACCAAGGGACTCGGTTTACAAAAACAAGCGGGTCCCACAGGACATGCTGTGATCGCTGTGCACTCCAACCACTGGAAATCCTGCTGAGTCAAACTGCCCTTTCCTCCCCTTCACTGTTGGCCACCGCCCGCTGGTTGGTCAGGCCTGCCATAGACAGATAGGGAGGACGGAGCATGGTTGGTGCCACCTCCCCTTACACACAGCCGTCAGGCAAAGTGGTTATGGCACTCGGAATGGGCAGCAGAGGAGACGCATCTTTGTGTGTGGCTAATTCCTTAACATGCTGCTAATCCCGGGTTGCGAACACCATCTGGATCCCCTGCCATTCCCAGCGCCCTCAAACCCGGTAACATAAAAAAGTGTGTGTGTCTGTATGCATGTGTATACATACGTGTGTCTATGTCTGTGTACTTATAATAAGTGTGCGTGTGTGCGTGTCTGTATGTATGTAAGTATGTATGTGTGTGTGTATCTGAAAATATGAGTGTGTGTGTGTGTGTGTGTGTGTGTGTGTGTGTCTTTTTTTAGTCAGAGGTGTATAATTTCATGTTTGTTAAGTACCTAATATCCACAAGAATTGACCAAAAACTATTTTCATGTACACTTTTTAGTCTTTGCAAATACCTGCACAACAAGGTGTTGGTTAAATTCCACAGTCTAGGGCGGCTGGAACCCTTAATCAGGCCCTGACGAGGTTTAACATACCGTGTAGCCATGGTAGCATCACTGGATAGCAGAGTTGCTGTACTGCAGAGATGGAATAATAGAATGAATGGGGACAATACAGTATACTGAGTTCAGTGGGCTGCCTGTTATGTGGGGTGTGGGGCCACATGACAACACACAAAACAGGCTACACAGACACTTCGGCCTACCAGGAAATATCCTGGTAAGCCCTATGGCCAATCCGCCCCTGGCCGGCACTACATAATGGGCTACTCAGTACAGCATGCCCAAGTAACAGTAAAATGTGCACTCTGCCCATTCAACATAAATGTGCTACAGGCGAATCGCAGACACCTGGATCTCCGATGTCTTACCCGAATCCTGGCAGGCAGGCTGGCAACACATCCTTCCCCTCAGTCGAGTTCATGGAGATAGGTGGATGACGCTCCTCTGTGTTGCAGTGTTGTCTCGTCTTTCACCCCAGCACTCACAGGACGCTGAAGAGCAACCACACGGGAAGCCATGCATTGGGTTGTGGCTTCCTGCAGAGCTGCGCTGGACTCTAGAGCCCACTGGCTAGTGCCAACATGGTAAGTGGAAGAGACAGTGCAGCGCACACTTTGGACAGGGGCCACATGTAGAATAAGTAAATCCCTCCAGTGGAGGTGGTCTACTGACTGTATGTAACGATGCTTGAAGTGTATTTAGTCACTCCCATTAGAACTGACTGTGAGAAAAAATTAGTGTCCCACTCCCTAGGCAGTGACTGGGCGGTGACTGTGAGGTGGCCAGAAGAGTTTGCAGAAAAAGGCCGTGTTATGGGATTGTCAGTGGTGGGACAGTGAACGTGGCTGTGTTCCCAAATGAAAATCCACAGCCACAGGGGCCATGTTTACAGAAATTTCAGAAGAAGACAATGTGTCTGCTATAGGCTGGTGCAAGTGTTGAGGTGAACGCAATAGTGTGCTGATGGTGGAGTGTTCAGAACCACCGGTGTAGTTTCATTGTTCATGGGCATTGAAAGTGGGTATCTCAGAGCTTGCACAGTCCAGTGCACGCTAGTACACAAGGCATACCTCCTAACCGTTCTTATTTCAGTGGGACAGTCCTGTTTTTCTGGCACTGTCCCGCTGTCCCACCTGTGGGCTGCAGTGTCCCATGGTAGTCAGCAATCTGGGGTACATTTAGTACCAGGAGAGGTTGGGGACAGATCAGCAGCTGCCAGAGTGCTAGCCTTGCCTCCAGTGTGACAAAGAACTGGGGTGTGATATATGGCCACGCACACAATACATCATACATAGGGGGCATAGACTAGCAGACACAAGGCCATGCCCCCTTTTGCAGACTTTATCAATGTTGAGAGGTATGCACAAGGGGGGGGGGGCTGAAACTAGCATTTGCTGCTATTTAAAAATGGTCTGGCGCACATCTCTAATTTTTATATTATTAAGTGACAATACTGTACTTTATATGTATTATCACACGTGTGCTAGCAGAATGAATAAGACAAGTAAATAAGGAAAAGCCTACAAATATGCATAATTATCAATAATTAGTGGAAACAAGTGAAAAAGCATTATATGATATACTACTGTATCATCCCAATGAAAATGTAGCTCAGCCGTGTGATGTATATTCACAGTCTCGGAAGAATGTTACAGTAACAGAAAGGCTACTTTCTTTAACAATTGGAGCTGAAGTAGAGTTGTAACTAGCATGTTTGTTAAGCACATAATGCATGATTTCGCACAGCGCAGGCTCTAAAAATGGGCGCAGACATGTACAGGCGATGCAGATTCATTTCCCTATTTTATGCTGTGATTTCCTTCCCCTGCAATGATTTAGCTTGCTCCTCAAAATAATGTCTAGAATGTATTCAGGCATTCAGCTTTAGAAAAATTATTGGCAGGGAGCCTATAATTTTGGCCTTTAGCCTTTAAGCTGCTTTACATTTAACAAGTTTGCTTCAAATGGGAAAATCTTACTTTGATAGAGGTCACAGTAAACCAAAGCTGATTGTGTAAAGGATGCAAGTCAGTGTAAATGAACTATTTTGGCATTCATTGTATAAGTAGACACCTTGGGATAGATACAGAGTTGGCCTCAATTGTGCTCCAAATAACAAATGCAATTCACGTTCACTAAATAGCCACAATTGCGACTATATGCAAAGTCACTTATACTACGGTACATGGCAGTCAGCATTAGTAACACATGCCCATGATATATGCCAGGCAAACATCACATACTCTCACTAGTATACATCAGGGACGTGCAGTCAGGGGAGGCAGTGCCTCACCTGTCAAACTGCAATGAAAACAGTTGATTTTTCCACTGATCTGTGTTATAATACAGATCAGTGTAAACATCAGCTGTTTCCATTGCAGTGTGAAGTTGCTGCACTCACTGCTCGTACATAGGGACAGAGGAGAGGCAGCAATAGCTCTGCCTCCCTCTGGTAACCAGAAACTGCGTAGAGCTAGGGGGCGGAGCCGCACACCAGGCAGTAACTCTGCATTGAAAACAATACCAGAAGAGGCAGCTCTGACAGGGTCTCAAGGCACGCCCCTTCCCCCCATGATGCAGTGTAACAGCTACCTCCCCTGACTGGTGCTATTCACAAGCACTCCCACTGACTTGGGCTGGAGAGGTGTACAACTGTACTGCAGGAACGTGGCCATGGTAAGGCCTTCCTCTCCCTACTGCCTGATCTCACACTGATCGAGTGAACTGGGAAGGGGGGTGGGGGTTTACTCAAAGCATCTCTCTCTTATATCCCCCAGCAGCCGAGGCTTCAGTGCCTGAGATCAGGTTGTTATCTCTGCTAACAGCTCATGATCTCAGGATTTTTTTAAAAGTGTAATAAGGGGGACGCACTCTGCCGCAATGTGTAATAAGGGGGACGCACTCTGCCGCAATGTGTAATAAGGGGGACGCACTCTCCCGCAATGTGTAATAAGGGGGACGCACTCTGCCGCAATGTGTAATAAGGGGGACGCACTCTGCCGCAATGAGTAATAAGGGGGACGCACTCTGCCGCAATGTGTAATAAGGGGACGCACTCTGCCGCAATGTGTAATAAGGGGGACGCACTCTGCCGCAATGTGTAATAAGGGGGACGCACTCTGCCGCAATGTGTAATAAGGGGACGCTGTCTGCCATTATGTATAATAAGGGGGACGCTGTCTGCCGCAATGTGTAAAAAAGGGGACGCTGTCTGCCGCAATGTGTAAAAAAGGGGACGCTGTCTGCCGCAATGTGTAAAAAAGGGCGACGCTGTCTGCCGCAATGTGTAAAAAAGGGGGACGCTGTCTGCCGCAATGTGTAATAAGGGGGACGCACTCTGCCGCAATGTGGTTTAAGGGGGACGCACTCTGCCGCAATGTGTAATAAGGGGGACGCACTCTGCCGCAATGTGTAATAAGGGGGACGCACTCTGCCGCAATGTGTAATAAGGGGGACGCACTCTGCCGCAATGTGTAATAAGGGGACGCACTCTGCCGCAATGTGTAATAAGGGGGACGCACTCTGCCGCAATGTGTAATAAGGGGGACGCACTCTGCCGCAATGTGTAATAAGGGGGACGCACTCTGCCGCAATGTGTAATAAGGGGGACGCACTCTGCCGCAATGTGTAATAAGGGGGACGCACTCTGCCGCAATGTGTAATAAGGGGGACGCACTCTGCCGCAATGTGTAATAAGGGGGACGCTGTCTGCCATTATGTATAATAAGGGGGACGCTGTCTGCCACAATGTGTAAAAAAGGGGACGCTGTCTGCCGCAATGTGTAAAAAAGGGGACGCTGTCTGCAGCAATGTGTAAAAAAGGGGGACGCTGTCTGCCGCAATGTGTAAAAAAGGGGGACGCTGTCTGCCGCAATGTGTAAAAAAGGGGGACGCTGTCTGCCGCAATGTGGTTTAAGGGGGACGCACTCTGCCGCAATGTGGTTTAAGGGGGACGCACTCTGCCGCAATGTGTAATAAGGGGGACGCACTCTGCCGCAATGTGTAATAAGGGGGACGCACTCTGCCGCAATGTGTAATAAGGGGGACGCACTCTGCCGCAATGTGTAATAAGGGGACGCTGTCTGCCATTATGTATAATAAGGGGGACGCTGTCTGCCGCAATGTGTAAAAAAGGGGACGCTGTCTGCCGCAATGTGTAAAAAAGGGGACGCTGTCTGCCGCAATGTGTAAATAAGGGGGACGCTGTCTGCCGCAATGTGTAAAAAAGGGGGACGCTGTCTGCCGCAATGTGTAATAAGGGGGACGCACTCTGCCGCAATGTGTAATAAGGGGGACGCACTCTGCCGCAATGTGTAATAAGGGGGACGCACTCTGCCGCAATGTGTAATAAGGGGACGCACTCTGCCGCAATGTGTAATAAGGGGGACGCACTCTGCCGCAATGTGTAATAAGGGGGACGCACTCTGCCGCAATGTGTAATAAGGGGGACGCACTCTGCCGCAATGTGTAATAAGGGGACGCACTCTGCCGCAATGTGTAATAAGGGGGACGCACTCTGCCGCAATGTGTAATAAGGGGGACGCACTCTGCCGCAATGTGTAATAAGGGGACGCTGTCTGCCATTATGTATAATAAGGGGGACGCTGTCTGCCGCAATGTGTAAAAAAGGGGACGCTGTCTGCCGCAATGTGTAAAAAAGTGGACGCTGTCTGCCGCAATGTGTAAAAAAGGGGGACGCTGTCTGCCGCAATGTGTAAAAAAGGGGGACGCTGTCTGCCACAATGTGTAATAAGGGGGACGCACTCTGCCGCAATGTGGTTTAAGGGGGACGCACTCTGCCGCAATGTGTGATAAGGGGGACGCACTCTGCCGCAATGTGTAATAAGGGGGACGCACTCTGCCGCAATGTGTAATAAGGGGGACGCACTCTGCCGCAATGTGTAATAAGGGGACGCACTCTGCCGCAATGTGTAATAAGGGGGACGCACTCTGCCGCAATGTGTAATAAGGGGGACGCACTCTGCCGCAATGTGTAATAAGGGGGACGCACTCTGCCGCAATGTGTAATAAGGGGGACGCACTCTGCCGCAATGTGTAATAAGGGGGACGCACTCTGCCGCAATGTGTAATAAGGGGGACGCACTCTGCCGCAATGTGTAATAAGGGGGACGCTGTCTGCCATTATGTATAATAAGGGGGACGCTGTCTGCCGCAATGTGTAAAAAAGGGGACGCTGTCTGCCGCAATGTGTAAAAAAGGGGACGCTGTCTGCCGCAATGTGTAAAAAAGGGGGACGCTGTCTGCCGCAATGTGTAAAAAAGGGGGACGCTGTCTGCCGCAATGTGTAAAAAAGGGGGACGCTGTCTGCCGCAATGTGGTTTAAGGGGGACGCACTCTGCCGCAATGTGGTTTAAGGGGGACGCACTCTGCCGCAATGTGTAATAAGGGGGACGCACTCTGCCGCAATGTGTAATAAGGGGGACGCACTCTGCCGCAATGTGTAATAAGGGGGACGCACTCTGCCGCAATGTGTAATAAGGGGACGCTGTCTGCCATTATGTATAATAAGGGGGACGCTGTCTGCCGCAATGTGTAAAAAAGGGGACGCTGTCTGCCGCAATGTGTAAAAAAGGGGACGCTGTCTGCCGCAATGTGTAAAAAAGGGGGACGCTGTCTGCCGCAATGTGTAAAAAAGGGGGACGCTGTCTGCCGCAATGTGTAATAAGGGGGACGCACTCTGCCGCAATGTGGTTTAAGGGGGACGCACTCTGCCGCAATGTGTTTAATAAGGGGGACGCACTCTGCCGCAAAGTGTAATAAGGGGGACGCACTCTGCCGCAATGTGTAATAAGGGGGACGCACTCTGCCGCAATGTGTAATAAGGGGACGCACTCTGCCGCAATGTGTAATAAGGGGGACGCACTCTGCCGCAATGTGTAATAAGGGGGACGCACTCTGCCGCAATGTGTAATAAGGGGGACGCACTCTGCCGCAATGTGTAATAAGTGGGAAGCACTCTGCCGCAATGTGTAATAAGGGGGACGCACTCTGCCGCAATGTGTAATAAGGGGGACGCACTCTGCCGCAATGTGTAATAAGGGGGACGCACTCTGCCGCAATGTGTAATAAGGGGGACGCACTCTGCCGCAATGTGTAATAAGGGGGACGCACTCTGCCGCAATGTGTAATAAGGGGGACGCACTCTGCCGCAATGTGCAATAAGGGGGACACACTCTGCCGCAATGTGCAATAAGGGGACGCTGTCTGCCATTATGTATAATAAGGGGGACGCTGTCTGCCGCAATGTGTAAAAAAGGGGACGCTGTCTGCCGCAATGTGTAAAAAAGGGGACGCTGTCTGCCGCAATGTGTAAAAAAGGGGGACGCTGTCTGCCGCAATGTGTAAAAAAGGGGGACGCTGTCTGCCGCAATGTGTAATAAGGGGGACGCACTCTGCCGCAATGTGGTTTAAGGGGGACGCACTCTGCCGCAATGTGTAATAAGGGGGACGCACTCTGCCGCAATGTGTAATAAGGGGGACGCACTCTGCCGCAATGTGTAATAAGGGGGACGCACTCTGCCGCAATGTGTAATAAGGGGACGCACTCTGCCGCAATGTGTAATAAGGGGGACGCACTCTGCCGCAATGTGTAATAAGGGGGACGCACTCTGCCGCAATGTGTAATAAGGGGGATGCACTCTGCCGCAATGTGTAATAAGGGGGACGCACTCTGCCGCAATGTGTAATAAGGGGGACGCACTCTGCCGCAATGTGTAATAAGGGGGACGCACTCAGCCGCAATGTGTAATAAGGGGGACGCACTCTGCCGCAATGTGTAATAAGGGGGACGCACTCTGCCGCAATGTGTAATAAGGGGGACGCACTCTGCCGCAATGTGCAATAAGGGGGACACACTCTGCCGCAATGTGCAATAAGGGGACGCTGTCTGCCATTATGTATAATAAGGGGGACGCTGTCTGCCGCAATGTGTAAAAAAGGGAACGCTGTCTGCCGCAATGTGTAAAAAAGGGGACGCTGTCTGCCGCAATGTGTAAAAAAGGGGACGCTGTCTGCCGCAATGTGTAAAAAAGGGGACACTGTCTGCCGCAATATATAAAAATGGGGACACTGTCTGCCGCAATATATAAAAATGGGACGCTCTCTGCCACTATGTGTAAAAAGGGGGATGTCTGCCGCAATGTGCAAAAATGGGGACGCTGTCTGCCGTAATGTGTAAAAATGGGGACGCTGTCTGCCGTAAAGTGTAAAAATGGGGATGCTGTCTGCCGTAATGTGTAAAAAGGGGACGCTGTCTGCCGTAATGTGTAAAAGGGGGCTTTGCCTGGTGTAGTGGCGCTACTTTGCGGCGTAATTTGAATAATGGAGACTACTGTGCACCGTAATATGAATTGGTATTATTTTGTGGCCACACCCTTTCCCCATAAAGCCATGCCCCTATATTTTTGTCACGTGCCTACGACGCACACTGCCCCTATTTTACATGAGGGGGGTGGGGGCGCCGCTGGTCTTGTTCTGCACAAAATGTGTTTGAAACCACTCGGCTGCACAGGCGTTCGCACTCTTGCAAAGCAAAATACACTCCTTCATGGGCGGCGACTATGTGTTTGCACGGCTGCTAAAAGTAGCTAGCGAGTGATTCAACTCGGAATGACGCCCCTAGTGCAGCCCTCCCTGACATGCTCCTCTATCAGGTTCATTTATGTCTGTGAAAATCTGAATCTGATACTGGCCAGTGCCTCCCCAGCCATTTACCTCACCGCACGTCACTGGTATACATATATTTTATATTTGCTATTTAGCATCAATAAAACTATAAAACCTTTCAAGTAAAAGACCTCCTTGTAGAAGTATATTGTGTTGCTTTAATGTAGAGTGCAGGAAGTTGCATCACTGAGTTCTCCTTGTTATTCAGGAAGTGTCTCTGCAGCCATTATTCAGCATGATGCAGTGAGTAAAGACACACTTCTGCAGTTCTCTAGAGTCCTGTGGTGATTTGCACACTGGGCCTGATACATAGATGAATCATTAGTACAGGTGCTGCATCTTTGTATGCAGCAGCTGTGCTAAAATATACTAATGCCACAGAAGGCATCTTGTGTAAATAGATGCCTCCTGATAGCTTCACTGATTACCGTATATACTCGAGTATAAGTCGACCCGAATATAAACTGAGACACCTAATTTTACCACAAAAAACTGGGAAAACTTATTGACTCGAGTATAAGCCTAGGGTGGGAAATGCAGCAGCTACTGGTAAATTTCAAAAATAAAAATAGATACCAATAAAATTAAATTACATTAATTGAGGCATCAGTAGGTTAAATGTTTTTGAATATTTATTTTAAAGAAAAACAGTAAACTAGCTCTGTAAGTGGAAAAGAGGGTCACCAAAAACAATATGACTGTAAAGGCTACGTCATTGGTCACAGCCCTGGAGTATCAGCACACAGAAGCAGACAGGTTCTTGCCCAGTATGGCACGGACAACACAGAGGCTGCAGGAACCCACGGGAGAGACCGGAGAACAGGTCTTCACTCGAGTATAAGCCGAGGGGGCTTTTTCAGCATTAAAAAAATGTGCTGAAAAAGTCGGCTTATACTCGAGTATATACGGTAAGTATTTTAGTGGAATTGTGTTTTGTTACCTATATTGGGCCCAGTCCTCGGACGTTTATGCATTTGATTTGTCATTTACCCTTTTTTACCTTAACAGATTCAAAGTGATAGAGTGATCCCGTTTAATAAACCAAACAACACTTTATTACTGGTGTCATCCTTGTGTTGAGAATTTGTGGGTTCTCTGTCTCTATGCCATGCTGTGACAGGAAGACAAGCCTCAAGGGACAACAGATATGATCCACACTACAACTCGATAGCCACCACTAAAGGCTCATACACACTAGGCGATTTCTGCCTAAAAAAGAAACAATAATGACATAAATGTTGTTATTGGGTTTTTTTGGCCTTAAATCGTCCAGTGTGTATGGGGATAATATCTGTGAACGATGAATGATGCGCGCTCCCACATGTCGTTCAGGGATCACCAATATTGAGCTGACATGCAGCTCAACCCGTCAATGTCGGGCTGAGTTGCATCTTCGGGAATTCCGGCGGTGACGTCACTGATCATTGGCCCTCATTCCGAGTTGTTCGCTCGCTAGCCGCTTTTTGCAGCAGTGCACACGCTAAGCCGCCGCCCTCTGGGAGTGAATCTTAGCTTAGCAGAATTGCAAACGAAAGATTCGCAAAATTGCGAATAGAAATTTCTTAGCAGTTTCTGAGTAGCTCCAGACTTACTCTGCCACTGCGATTAGTTCAGTCAGTTTCGTTCCTGGTTTGACGTCACAAACACACCCAGCGTTCGCCCAGGCACTCCCCCCGTTTCTCCAGCCACTCCCACATTTTTCCCAGAAACGGCAGCGTTTTTTCACACACACCCATAAAACGGCCAGTTTCCGCCCAGAAACACCCACTTCCTGTCAATCACACTCCGATCACCAGAATGAAGAAAAATCCTCGTAATGCCGTGAGTAAAATACCAAACCTCTTAGCAAATTTACTTGACGCAGCCGCAGTGCGAACATTGCGCATGCGCAGTTTACGGAAAATCGCACCGATGCAAAGGAAAATAACGAGCGAACAACTCGGAATGAGGGCCATTATCATTGAACGATAATGTTCAGTGTGTACGCACTATGGGGGTCATTCCGAGTTGTTAGCTCGCTAGCAGATTTTAGCAGCATTGCACATGCTAGGCCGCCGCCCTCTGGGAGTGTATCTTAGCTTAGCAGAATAGCGAACGAAAGATTAGCAGAATTGCGAATAGAAAATTCTTAGCAGTTTCTGAGTAGCTCGAGACTTACTCCTACACAGTGCCGTAACTAGACATTTTAGCGCTGTGTGCAAGAAATGGCATCGGCGCCCCCCCCCCTATTCAAAATAGGGACAGTGCGCAGCGCAAGCACATGCCAAAAATGTAGGGGCGGGGCTTAATGGGGAAGGGGTGTGGCCACAAAATAATACCAATTCATACTATGGTGCACAGTAGTCTCCATTATTCCAATTACGCCGCACAGTAGCGCCACTACACCAGGTAGAACCCCTTTTACACATTACGGCAGGTAGAGCCTCCTTTTACACATTACAGCTGGCAGAGCCCTTTTTTTACAAATTACGGCAGGCAGAGTCCCCCTTTTTACACTTTACGGCAGGCAGAATCCCCCTTTTACACATTACGATAGGCATATGCGTAACTAGACATTTTGGTGCCCTGTGCCAGATCGAGAATTGGTGCCCCCTCTCCCCCCATATTTAAAATTAGGATTTTGGTACTTACCGATAAATCCTTTTCTCCGATTCCACAGGGGCCACTGGAGCGCAGTTACAATGGGGAAATAGTAGGCAGTAATTGGGAGCTGGCACTTTAAAATTCTAACACTGTGGCTAGCTCCTCCAAGCCAGTCTACGTAAAACTGTGCCCGATGAGAGCTGGAATAAACAAACTTTAAGGTAGAGTAGGTTAACACCGCCATGTAAACCAGGATAACACAAACCAAACCTGGAACATAACTTAACAAAAAAAGGTTAACCTGAACCAAACAAGCAGTCACATAGTGTTCTGCAAACCATTAAGCAAAAAAAGGAGAAAACAGAGCTGGGTGGGCATCCAGTGGCCCTGGTGGAATCGGAGAAAAGGATTTATCGGTAAGTACCAAAATCCTGATTTCACATTCATCCACTAGGGACCACTGGAGCGCAGTTACAATGGGGACGTCCCAGAGCTCCCAAAACGGGTGGGAGAGCGCTGAGAGTCCTGTACAACCGCTCAGCCAAACTGTGATGCAGAGGCCGCAAAAGTGTCAAACTTGTAGAATTTGACAAACGTATGTCGGCCCGACCAAGTAGCCGCCCGACAAAGTAGTCATGGAGACCCCACGGGCAGCCTTCCACGAAGGTCCGACAGGGTGTGTAGAGTGCGCTGAAATTGAAGATGGAGGTTCCCGAGAAGCTGCCAAATAAGCTTGTCTGATGGTCAGTCGAATCCATCGAGACAAAGTCACGGCGAGCAGCATCGTAGAGAACAAATAAGGAATCTGACTTCCGAATAGCTGAAGTCCTATCCACATAGATCTTGAGCGCCCTGACAACGTCCAATGATCTCAAATCCGGAGAGTCCATCCAGAGTGCCGGAACCACAAGCAGCTGATTGATGTGAAAATCAGACACCACTTTAGGTAGAAAAGACATACGAGTACGAAGCTCGGCCCTATCCGCATGAAACACCAGGTAAAGAGACCTACAAGAGAGAGCCCCAAGTTCCGACACCCGTCTAGCTGAAGCCAGCGCCAGAAGAACCACCTTCCAGGTGAGATATTTTATCTCCACTGATTCCAGGGGCTCAAACAATGAAGACTGCAGAAAAGAGAGGACCAGATTGAGGTCCCATGGCGCTGTCGGAGGGCGGAAGGGAGGCTGTATTCGAAGAACCCCCTGAAAGAAAGTCTGAACTTCCGGCGGCAAGGCTAACTTTTTCTGGAAGAAAACCGAAAGAGCAGAGACCTGCACCTTTATTGAACCCAGTCTTAGGCCTGCTGAAAAACCTGCCTGCAAAAAATGGAGAAGGCGGGCTAAGCGAAACACGGAAGGAGAAAATTCTCGACGTTCACACCAGGCTACATAAGCCTTCCAAATGCGGTTGTAGTGAGAGAAGATGTGACTGACTTTCTAGCCCGAAGCATAGTAGGTATAACCGTACGACGAATCCCCTTCCTTTTCAAGATGGCTTTCTCAACAGCCACGCCGTCAAACGTAGCCTGCGTAAGTCTGGATAAAGAAAAGGACCATGTTGTAGAAGATCGTCTCGTAGTGGCAGGGGCCAAGGCTCGGCTACTGAAAACAGGTGTAGGGTGGAGTACCAAACCCTGCGTGGCCAATCCGGAGCCACCAGGAGGACCAGAGTGTTTTCTCTCTTGATGCGCTGCAGAATCAGCGGCAACAGTGGGAAAGGAGGAAAGAGGTAAACGAACCGGAAATTCCAAGGAGCCGTGAGGGCATCCACGCCCGCTGTCGCCGGGTCCCTCGTCTGAGAGTAATAA
This sequence comes from Pseudophryne corroboree, assembly GCF_028390025.1. NCBI lineage: Eukaryota > Metazoa > Chordata > Amphibia > Anura > Myobatrachidae > Pseudophryne > Pseudophryne corroboree. Next base: position 517,302,573 of record NC_086449.1, read on the forward strand.
AGAGGCAACTGATGGTTCAGGCGGGACGCCATGAGGTCGATCTGTGGTTTTCCCCACCGGCGGACCAGTTGCCAAAACACCTGGGGATGTAGTGACCACTCTCCCGGGTGCATGTCCTGTCGGCTTAGATAATCGGCTTCCCAATTGTCCACTCCCGCAATGAATATCGCCGAGAAGGACAGAGCATACTTCTCCGCCCAGAGAAGGATGTTGGTGACCTCCCTAATCGCTGCACGGCTGCGAGTGCCGCCCTGACGGTTGATGTACGCCACCGTCGTGGCGTTGTCGGACTGAACTTTGACCACTCAACCGCGTAGTAGGTGATGTGCCGAGCATTGTACACCACCCTTAGTTCGAGAATGTTTATGGGGAGAGCAGATTCGTGGATTGACCAGCGCCCCTGAAACCGATGTTCCAGGGTCACTGCCCCCCAGCCTCGCAGACTGGCGTCCGTGGTGAGGAGAGTCCAATCCCATACACCGAACCGCCTTCCTTGCAACAGATGTGTCGACTGGAGCCACCAGAGAAGCAACGACCGTGCCTTTGGAGATAGCGTCACCCTTTGATGAAGGAACAGATGAGATCCTGACCACTGATGTAGAAGACACAGCTGAAACGGTCGAGAGTGGAAGCGACCGTATGGAAGAGCTTCGAACGCTGCTACCATCTTTCCAAGAAGGCGAATGCACAGATACACTGACACCCGACGGTATCGAAGAACCGACCTTACCAGTGTCTGCAGAGACAGGATCTTGTCCTGAGGAAGGAAAACCTTCTGACGGACCGTGTCGAGAATCATCCCCAGAAACAACAGCCGTTGTGAGGGGCATAAGTGAGACTTCGGGAAATTCAGGATCCACCCGTGTCGAATCAGAAGGTCCTGCGTCATCCGGATATTCTGAAGCAACAGTTCTGCCGAGCTTGCTTTTATTAGCAGATCGTCCAGATAGGGAACAATCGTCACACCCTGCTTCCGAAGTAGGGCCATCATGACCGCCATGATCTTTGTGAACACTCTGGGAGCAGTAGAGAGACCGAAAGGAAGGGCCTGGAACTGGAAATGAGCGTCCTGTATCGCGAACCGGAGAAAAGCCTGATGAGGAGGCCAAATGGGAACATGTAGGTATGCATCCTTGATGTCTAAGGACGCCAGAAACTCGTTTTTTGCCAACCCCGCAATAACAGACTGGAGGGACTCCATCTTGAACTTGAATACCCTCAAATACGGATTGAGATCCTTCAAGTTCAGGATTAGCCTGACCGATCCGTCTGGCTTCGGTACGAGAAACAGGCTTGAGTAATAGCCCTGTTTCCGATGATGAGAGGGAACAGGGATCACCACTCTTGCGGATAAAAGCTTCTGGACCGCTGCCTGTAAGGCAACTCCTCGGTTGTCGGAAACTGGCAAAGCTGTGGTAAAAAACCGCTGGGGCAGTAGCTTGTAACCACAAGTGATTAGATCCCGGACCCAAGCGTCTGGACAGGACTGTACCCAGACCTCCTTGAAATCCCACAGACGAGCTCCCACCGTGTGATCTCCCAGGTGGGAGGGAAGCCCGTCATGCGGTGGTAGTGGTAGAGGACTTAACCTCTGACTGGGCTGAGGCTGCAGAACCTCTACCCCTGCCGCTGCCTCTACCTCTATGGCCACGGAAGGTAGAAGCTCCTCCCCTGGCCTGGCCTCGAAATCTGGAAGGGGCACGAAAGGATCGAAAGGAGGGACCCCTATATGGCCTGAGAGTGGCTGGAGCAGCAGAAGGAAGATAAATCGACTTACTACCGGTGGCCTGAGAGATCCAGGCATCCAGATCCTTACCAAACAGAACCTCACCCGTAAAGGGCAACGCTTCTGCTGCCCTTTTGGATTCCGTATCCGCTTGCCACTGCCGGAGCCAGAGAGCTCTGCGGGCCGCAATTGCTAAAGCGGAAATTCTAGCTCCGAGAATACATATGTCCTTGGACGCTTCGCAAAGATAAAGGGCTGATTCACGGATGTGTTCCGCCAACTGTATCAATTGATCCGCCGGCAATTTGTCACAAATTCCAGAGGACAAGTGCTCCGCCCAAGCTTCGATCGCCTTGTTGACCCAACAACCTACCTGCGCCGGGCGATGTAATAGCCCCGCCGCTAAGTAAATAGTCTTCAAAGTGGATTCGAACTTCCTATCCGACGCCTCCTTAAGCGAAGTCGCTCCCGGAACCGGTAGGACCGTCTTTTTGGACAGATGAGACACCGAAGGATCCACAATCGGAGAGGTCTCATAACGTTTCCTGCTATCTGCGGGAAAAGGATAGGAAGACAACAGTTTTCTTGATACCTGAAATTTTGCGTCTGGATGTTTCCAGGCTGCCGTTATGAGCGCATCCAGCTCCTCCGAAACTGGAAAGGTCACCGGCAAGCATTGGTTGGTGCCAAACCTTGAAGGGCGTAAGGTGTCCTGCTCCGTCTCTTCCACCTGTAATACTGAGCGAATAGCAGTAATAAGAGCCTCTAAAGCCTGAGCTACTGGTTCAGAGTCCCCGTACACCTGATCGTCATCAGTATCCTGTATATCTACATCCTGTACATCTAACCCCACCTCATCTAATTGAGGCATATCATCGTCAAAGTCCTGCAACACAGAGGCTAGCAATCTCTTTTTAGAAGCCTGTTGAGGGGGGCTAAAGGACGGGGCTTGGGAAGGGATTACCGCCCTAGAGAGCCCTTCCACTGACTTTGCCAATGAAACAGCTCATGCAGGTTCTGGCTCCGGTACCGGGAAAAGCTGTCGGAACCGGGCCACCTCTCTATCTTCCCAAGAGGCCTTCAGTTCCCCAGTCAGCAAAGACATAACCTCTGTGAGTTGTGTCGTCCATGCAGGGGCGCTCTGGGGTTCTGAGGAGGGCTGAGCAGATGGCTCTGACTCCTCACATAAAACATGACCCTGTTTTTGTGTTGCCTTGGAGCCTTTACTGGCCATGGCAGCACCTAACACCTGTGACCCTCTCCCACAGGAAAACAGCAATAGGCAGAAGGGGAGGGAGGGGGGAGAGCAGGGAAAAATGCAGCCACAGCAGCCCGATCTATCCTGCACGATACTGTGCAGTGACAGGCTGTAAAGAAGATATAGGTGCCCCCCAGTGCTCCCTGTCCCCACTGTAACTGTCTCACTGTGATCCGTGGCGCTCCTCCGTCCCGCGCTGCAGCAAAGGAAATGGCCGCCAGCGCGCGCTGATTCCGGCGGCGCAGAGCTGGACTAAGCTCCGCCCCCCTCCGCAAAGGCACCAAATTTGAACTTGCTTTGCGCCTTTTGCAGGATCCCCGTAGCGGCTCTGTGAGCCGCGCTGAGCGGGGATCCGAGCGGGGAGGGGGGCGGGCAGGAGCCAAGCCGGACCTGATCTCTGTGTTGTTGTAAATAAATAAATAAATAAATAAATGTTTAAATAAAATGACCAGAGCTACTCTCAAGCCCCCCTGCCACCCTTTAACTAAGAGCTGTTGAGAGCCGGGGAAGAAGGGAGGGGAGGGGGGCAGAGAAGCACACACTTACTCTCCGCTATGCAGTGTGTGGTGGAGTGGCCCCGACACGCGCCGCACGCAGCGGTGTCCGCCAGGATCTTCTGTCGATGGAGTGGCCCCGACACGCGCCGCACTCAGCGGTGTCCGGCCACGTATACTTACCGCTGCCGTGCTGCCGGTATCTTCAGCCGACGGAGCGGCCCCCGACACGCGCCGCACGCAGCGGTGTCCGGCCCATCCCGAGCCGCACGCAGCTGAGATGGGACCCCACCGGCAGCCTCCCGCGGTGCAGACTGGCAGTGGCAGAGCTGCCAGTCTGTGGATGTAAGTAAGAGAAGAAAAAAAGAAAAGAAAAAAAAATTCTTCATAGAAGACCCAAGTGAACCAGCTACCTTGGGCACAAATTAAAGACTGGCTTGGAGGGGGGACATAGTAGGGGAGGAGCTAGCCACAGTGTTAGAATTTTAAAGTGCCAGCTCCCAATTACTGCCTACTATTTCCCCATTGTAACTGCGCTCCAGTGGCCCCTAGTGGATGAAGGAGAAATAGGAATGGCATGTGCCCAAAATATAGGGGTGTGGCTTTATGGTGAAGTTATGGGGCCACAGAATGGTACCAATTCACATTACACCGCACAGTAGTATCCATTAGTCACATTACACCACACAGTAGCGTCCATTAGTTACAGCACAGTAGCATCCATAAATCCCATTATATCACACAGTAGCATCCGTTAGTCCCATTACAACACACAGTAGCGTCTGCTAGTCACATTACACTGCACAGTAGCATTGGTTAGTCCCATTACACCGCACAGTAGCATCTATTAGTCCCATTACACTGCATAGTAGCGTCTGTTAGTCACGTTACACCACACAGTAGTATCCGTCAGACCAGTTACACAGCACAAAGGCATCCATCAGTCCCATTACACCGCACAGTAGCGTCCGTTACTCACAGTACACCACACAGTAGTACCCCTTATACACGTTACACCACAGTAGAGCCCCTTATACATTTTATGCCACAGTAGAGCAGGGTCCTGGTGAGATGCCATCTGCACTAATGGCCAGGTGGAAGGCAAAAGAGACTTAGGGAAAGACACACATGGGAAAAGAAAGAGACAGACACATGAGGAAAGAGAGAGACACACACAGGAGACACAGAGAGACAGGAGAAACACACACACAGGAGAGAGACAGAGGCACGCACAGGCGACAAAAGAGACATGGGTAAAGAGTGAGTGAGACATGGGGAAAGAGTGAGAGAGACATGGGGAAAAATAGACATGAGGAAAGAGAGTCACGGGGAAGAGAGAGAGAGGGACATGGGTAGAGAGAAACATGGGGGAGAGAGAGAGAAATGGGGAAAGAGGGCTGGATGCACTCGGAAGGCGAAATACATTCCACCACACACCGCATCTGCATCACTGTGGTACTAATCACATATGTACTAACATATACGATTATTACCGCAAAGGACATCTCTTCCTATAAGCGCTGGCCTTTTCGGTGAGTGCCGGTTACTGGACTTCCAGGTATCGGCCCCGGGAGTCTGTCTGCATATGCGCAGAGTGACACAGCAGACGCGAGATTTTTTAGGAGGGATACGATCGGATCCCTCTCACAGCACAATGCAGAAAGAAGCCCAAAGTCTTCTATAGGGTTTTGCCAGCTTTCGCTGATGCTACCCTCCGGACCGAAGCCTGGGGATAGAGGGCCTTAGTGCATATGGAAATGCGGTAAACCCTCCCCCTCCCCCTCCCCTCTCCCCCCCCGAAAAATTGAGCTTTTATCCTTAGTGCATCATGTCCAGAGAGAGAGAGAGAGAAACTTGAGTAAAGAGACACACTCAGACACACATGAGATACCGGAGAGAGACAGGAGACACACACACACGACAGAGAGGCAGAGGCAGGAGAGAGAGAAGCACACACAAGAGACGAGAGAGAGACAGAGGCAGGAGAGACACACACATAGGAGACAAGAGAGAGAGAGAGACAGATGAGAATATATATATATATATATTTAGACCCGGCACTCACCCTTTATATAATTGTGTATATGCTCTGGTACCCTGCTCTGGTATGGCGGCAGTTCACATAGAAGAAAATTGAGGCGCCACTCATGAGACTTGCTGCAAACTTTAGGATTTAATACATCCTACAAATATTTCAGGGATCCCTGACAATGGGCATGTGCTCGAAACATATGTAGGATGTATTAAATCCTAAATTTTGCAGCAAGTCTCATGAGTGGCGCCTCAATTTTAATATATATATATATATATATATAAATAAATAAAAAGAAAAAGGGGGATTCTGGGTGCACTAGAACATACCGAAACTGTCATCCACAACCATACAGATATAAACAATAATTCAGAAATTCAAATGTTTAATACATAAAAACAGGGGATTTTTACCCTTCACATATAAGGCGCCCATAATTTTATTGCGATTGACATAAACACTTCTTTAAGCTAGCTTATCACTAAAATAACGACACACTAAAATAACGACACGGACACGGTTAGCTGTAGTTAAAGGTCAGACGGTATTTATTGATCGCTGACCTGTTCTTTAAACTATAATTGTAATTGAATTGATTTTATATTGGAGGATGGCAAAGGACCAGTCGCTACCAGACACCAGCTCCAGTCCCTTGGATGAAATCCAACCACAAAGGAGGGGAGTACCCAAACCCCCCCTCCTCCCTGCATAACCCGCATTGTGCAGGACTCACCACTCTTTTCTCTCGCAAACGTTCGGTTCCCGCAGGGGAACGTCTAAATGTCCAACCGCAAGGTAAGGACACACCTGCCGTCCTTCTAAAGAGGGTGCCCCACAATGACCACTTATGCCCATCTGACCGCTGGTTGGTAGCGACTTCCCGCCACAAAGGTTTAACAAACCGCCCCGCCATCGAAACCAATAAAAACCAGGAAAAGAAGAAAACTAACTGAAAGGACCAAAACCCCAGGTAAGACAAAACCTGCAAAACTCCAGCCGGAGAAGACGAACGCCTTCCCCCTTGTCGAAACTGCGGCTGACGCAGTACAAGCAGAGGATGCCTGACCACCTAAAAGCCATAACCCAAAACATCAGCTGTCCTATGCGCCAAGTAATGCCCTGCCGCCCAAAAATGTAAGAGTGGCCAAACCAGCCATTCCTGTTCAAACCATCGACGGCTGCAAAAGAAAAACACCCTAAAATCATCACACTGACATACATCACATAGGAAAACCAAGTGACAGATAACAGAATTAACCCAAGTGAAGGAGAAAACTCAAAAAACCTCCCGTGGACCTTTGATGAGCCAATTGTAATTAGGCCCCCTCGGAGGAAAATTTAAAAATTCACTTCACACCCTCGATTCCTGAACGCTACCCATTCAAAAACCGACGGGTAAACAAGTTTTTGGGTTAGCGCAACAGGCGCAACTAAACATCATCCATATGCCGAAGGCTTATAGTAAGCATCCCTCCACGGAGCACCTCCTGAATAGTTGCCGTGGAGGACCCTGTGGCTGCCGCACGGTAGCCACCCCCATCCGCAAGGAATAGGACCTAAAAAGTATACCTCCAACGGCCCACCTCCTGCATAGCCGCCGTGGAGGAACCTGTAGCTTTCGCATGGTAGCCACCCCCATCCGCATGGAATAGGACCTAAGAAGTATACCTCCAACGAACCACCCCTTGAATAGCTGCCGAGGGGCACCCTATGTCTGCCGCACGGCAGCCACCCCCATCCACAAGGAATGGACCTAAAAACAAATATACCTCCAGCGGACCACCTCCTGAATAGCTGCCGCGGAGGACCCTGTGGCTGCCGCATGGTAGCCACCCCCATCCGCAAGGAATAGGACCTAAGAAGTACACCCCCAACACCCCAGCTCATGGACCGCTGCCGTGGGGGACCCTGTGACTGCCGCACAGCAGCCACCCCAATCCGCAAGGAATAGGACCTATAAGGAGTAAACCTCCAACGCCCCAGCTCCTGAACAACCTCCGTGGAGGACCCCGTGGTTGCCGCATGGCAGACTCCCCAATCCGCAAGGAACAGGACCTAAAAAGTATACCTCCAACGGCCCAGCACCGGAACCTCTGCCGAGGGGGACCCTGTGGCTGCCGCATGGTAGCCTCCCCAATCCGCCAGGAACAGGACCTGCAACAAGCATACCCCCAGTGACCCTGCTCCTGAACCGCTGCCATGGAGGACCCTGTGGCTGCCGCATGGTCAGCCTCCCCAGTCCGCCTAGGATAGGACCTATAATAAGCATACCCCCAACAGCCCTGCTCCTTAACAGCTGCCGAGGAGGACCCTGTGGCTGCCGAAAGGTAGCCACCCCAATCCGCAAGGAATAGGCCCTAAGATGTACATCTCCAACGGCCCGGCCCCTGAATAGCTGCTGTGGAGGCCCCTGTGGCTGCCGCATGGCAACCTCCCCCATCCGCAAGGAATAGGACCTAAGAAGTATACCGCCAACGGGCCAACTCCTGAACAGCAGCCGAGGAGGACCCTGTGGTTGCCGCATGGTGGCCACCCCGACCTGCAAGGAATAGGACCTAAGAAGTATACCGCCAACGGACCAACTCCTGAACAGCTGCCGTGGTGGACCCTGTGGCTGCCGCATGGTCAGCCGCCCCATTCCGCAAGGAATGGGTACCGAACCCAAACACAGCAGCCACACTGTACCTTAGTGAGAGGACCAGCGAGCGCATGTATTAGCAACTGGTCGCTCCCCCCCCCCCCCGGAGGCCCATCTATACTCATGCACCAGGTGCAGCGGGCAGACACCCTCCACCTCCTGGGCCTCCAAGGACACCCAGCGACCCCCAGCTGCTTGATCCGATTTGGATCACACCATCCTGCAGAGCCACCTACCACCCTGCAACCCGCGTTACAGATAAAGGTCCCGGCATCCCGAAATGCCTGCTGCTCGCCACCCCTCGCTTACCCGCAAAACCCAAAAGAAAGCCAAAGCAAAGGCTAATCTAAACCGGGGCCACCTCCCACACCAAATCGGCGACAGAAGGCAGCACACCCAGCAACTTCACCAAAATTTGCCACGTAGCAGGCCTACGTGTATCCGCAGGCGTGGGGCGCCTGGCCCCAACCCTAAAAGTGCCACCGAAAGACCAGGCGGGGTCCAGCAGCCCGCGCAGCCTAGAACGGAAGGAAATGCCCGCAAAGGCAGGATACCTGGCCGCCTAGGACCGCCCTCCCAAATAACGTTCGAACCGGAAAACCATCAAACCGTCTACCAGGGACACATCCGCTGTATCCAACCTACTGAAAACACACCAGGACACAGCAGACGCCCCAAACGAGGAAGGAGCCAACGCATGCCTAGTCCGAGTAGCCAACCCGCCTCAACAATCCACCCGACAGCAGACGGGCATGAGAAAACCGTATGACGCCACCCCCGGAACCCACTCGCGGCACTCATCAAACTGCAAAGAAACAAAGCATCCGCCAACCCCTTCCGACTCCAGAGCGGGATGGTAAAACTGCACAGCCAGCAGCCACGCAGATGTCGCAACAGCCGCCAAGCCTGGGGGGACCGTAGGGAACAAGTAGGAGGAGGCCACAACAACCTCCCCGTAAAAACTATAGGAATGAAGACCAAAACCACCAAACATCACTGATCCCGCGGGAAGGGAAACTGCGGTACGCTACCTGGTCGACCCCGCAGGGGCCCTTAGGATTCTTGCAAACTATGCCACCCATAGGGATAACCCTGCTTGGAAAAGGGGAGGAGCTAACAACAACTGCACCCGCTTAAGCCGAACTTCGTGTTACCCCCAGCAGTCGTTAACAAAACCCCCCAAAAGTGTCGGTACCTTGTCCGTGGGGATGCGACAACAACCCGCAATTGTGCCCAGCGCCCACCCCTGCAACCTCAGGCAACTGGTAGGGCCCTTGCCGCGTACCGTGGCAACGGGAACACCCCGGACCCCGAACATAGACCTGGCAACCTACAGAAAGATAGTTGCAAAAACCAAAATGCCTCCCAGACCCTTGAAGAGAAAATAGTCCCTGTAGCGAGAAACATCGAAGGGGCCGGATGCGGACAATGCGCGCCAATGCCAGAAAGAGCAGAATATCCCAAAAAGGCACGAGACCGAAAAAAAACAGAGGCACCCACCTGTCAGCAGAAAACAGGCCCCTAGTCGAGGCCCGAAAAATTGCAGGTGATAGGGACGCAGGGGAAGCGGCAAAAGCCCGACCCAACGTACAGGTTAGCCAAAAAGAAGGTACCCGGCCCATATTCACGAAACAAAACGCAAAGTCCATAAAAGACTAACTCACCCGGCGCGCGGTCTCGGAAATGGAGCATGAAAAGAAAAACCCCATGAAGATACGACAATTGTAGGATAAGGCGGCACTAGCCCGGGTTCCTTGGGCACCCACCCTACAGGGAAGCTGCACAAATCGGGAAGAGAGGAAAAAACGGCATCGGGCCCACACGAGCCCCAAACTGGTTCAGCGACCACCCTCCGCCGGACCTGATGCGGGAAAGCGTGAAAAGACTTACAAAACCGGCGCGCCACCTGGGCAAGGTTACCTGCTCGTGGCTGGGGCACCGTAACTGGACCAAGGAGCGCAAAACAAAAATGCCAACCGCGAAGGGGCCTGCGGTCTGGGACCCCACTGTGTGGTCCAGCCCCAAGAAAATGCAGTTACCACCCCCTGCACCATGCGGGGATATTCGGCAGGTCGCGACCCGGTGCAACAAGCCGAAAATCCAAAAACCGGAACCACAGATGAAAGTACGGAAAGCCGCCCCCCCCCCTCAATCCGCCTTCCCCGCGAACCGCAGGGGGGGGGCGAAGGGAAAAGTAGCCGCCGGCGCCCTTCCAGTCCGAGACGCCTAACGCCACGCGCCGCGCAATGAGCCTAGCCAACTAGCGCGGGCGCCAACGAGAACCAGCGTAACACTACAGCGGTTAAAGGAATACTGTAACAATAAGGAAAAACAACAGCATGCTCACCGTCTCCTGAAGGACCTGGAACACCATCAGCTGCCTCCCCCGACACCGACCACGACGGTGCGTCCTCCTCTGCCGCTGTAGCCGCATCCCTCCTCGGCCTCCGGTTCCTCTGCGCCGAAACCCTGACTCCCCCGGACCCATCGACACCTGCACAGACAAAACAGATGGGACAACAAGCACAAGAAGCGCCCGCGCTTCGACCACGAAACAGGAGGCACGGCGAGAGGGGGACGCAGGGAAGCGGGCCGAAGCGACGGGGACCCCGCATGGTAGGGAGGAAATAGCGTCAGAAGGGAGCCATGCCTCACAGGGCGTCCCAATGTCGCAGGCCGGACGCCCGGGGGAGGGCGACTACCCGTCACCCGGGAAAATATAGGACCAGGCCGCCACCCCTGCACCGTGCCCACCCGCCCACACGGGGCACCCGCAAGCCAGGAAATGGGGAGGGCGTTAGACCGAAAGGCCCGTATGCGAAGTGGGGGGGTTGCCCCCAGCAGGGCCATGCGCCGAGCACCGCGGTCGGGGACCCCCATAAAGGGAGCCGCCCACCGCACCTGCGGCCATTGGCGGGCACCCGCCCGAAACACAGGGCACCTAGGCCATCAGCCCCCCCCCAATCCAGTGAGGGACCCCAAAAAACCCGCCCCCAACATGTGGGAACAGGCTGCAGCACACCGCGCCGCAGCAGCTGGGGGCACGTTGGAACCGCTGCAGCCGCATATACAAGCCCGTCGCCCGGGACCTGCCCCCCCCCCCTCCCCCTGCAGCCCATCCCGGGACGTCAGGCAGCCAGAGTGCGCTGGCGCATGTAGCCGGGCAGAAATGGGGAGGATGCAGGGGAAGCGGACGGAGAGCGCCGGGACGAAGACTCGAGCCGCCCGCAGCCCCACGACCGCCGGGGGTGAACCCCGAGAACAAGGAATAAGTGGGGGCACAGGAAGCCTCTGCTGCCATACTGCAGCAGAGACCTAAGGCAACTGCCGAGAGGGGGACGGAGCTGCCAGCGGGAAGGAGACGGGGGATGCGCCGGAAGCCGCCGCGCCGGGTGAGAGAGCCGCCGGGGGAGCTTCAGCAGCCGGGGACGCCTCCCACCACCCAGCTGAGCCACAACCCGCCAGGGCAGTGCGCCCGCCGGCCGGGCGAGCAGCACCCGCAGCAGCGCGGGCCGCAGAGGCCCGACCCCGCCGCGGCCTTGCAGATGTGGGAAGCAGGGCAGATGAAATAGCGCTCTGCGAACGGGAGCGCAGGGCGACTGCGGCCTCTAAAAGGCGATGGGAGGGGGGAGCGGTCTTGCAGGGACGCGGCATGTGGAAGGGGGGGGTTAAAGCAAACGAAACTGGGAGTGCAAAGGGTAGCAATAGCCTAGAAAGCTATCTGGCAAGTGGAAACAAGAGGAGAGGAGGACAGATAAATGAAAAACAAGCACTAAACTAATGAAATAAACAATTACACAGGCTCTAAGTGAATTAAGCAGTACTCAGCCTTCCTGAACCATTCCAAAATGGCAAGAGGAAGTATGAGTCACATGACCATGGCTTATATATTATTCCAAGACCAACCCCTAAACCCTTGATGGCCAGCCCTATAATCCTATAGGAAAATACCCAAGAACACACTGATCTGCCTAGCAACTGCTTAGTCACAAACAACCAATCACAAAAAATTGGGCTCTTATATGGCTTCAGGCTTATGCAGCCTTCAGCTTATCAAAACAATTCTTTCTGGATTTTCAGGTAATACAATTCGTACAAATACACGATGAACAGTGTACAACCGATGTTGGTTCAATATTATTGGCTGAACTGCATATGGCGACAGGTGGAGGCAGATCTTGAAGAAACCCTTGAAATCTTGAAGAATTGTTTTTATGTGAAGGGTAAAAATGCCCTGTTTTTATGTATTAAACATTTGAATTTCTGAATTATTGTTTATATCTGTATGGTTGTGGATGACAGTTTCGGTATGTTCTAGCGCACCCAGAATCCCCCTTTTTTCTTTATCTTTATATTTGAACCTCATCTAACAGGAGGTTCTTTCTGGTGTGCAGCTCGGTTCACATATACACAGCGCCTTAGGGTTAAACCCCCTTTTTATATATATATATATTGTAACACTGTAAGTGTGCAAGGTGCAGTTTCCTGGGGTATATGGCAGCCTGCAGCAGCTGAGGAACAACACAAGTCCAGTTTCCGGTACAACTGGCCCCAGCCAGTTTTATTATACAGAAAAATAAAACAAACAGCAAAAGAAAATACCTTGCCTGTCCGGCACTAACTAAACACAAGATGTTCCTAACTATCACTAAACAAAACACAGAGTTCTCCAGTAAATACTGTATAGCTCACTTGTATCAGGAAGCGTGTTTCTCTCACAGAGATCCTGCAATCTTCCCAGGCAGTCTGCACACCCTAATCAGGCCAGCAGCTCTATAACACTCTTACACAGTGAAAGCCTGATTAGCCTTCTGTGAGGCCAAAGACCCGAACTGGGCCCAATGTCTGGAACTTGCCCCATCTCTCTCTTTCAGGGCCCTTACCCAGCTTTTCCAACAAACTGAAAAGGTTCTAACAAAACAAAACATATTCCTAGAAGTTTTCATTTTTCTAATACATGTAAAACAAGAACCTGGGACAAACATACCTGCCCTCAAACACTATCCCAGTGTTCTTGTCACATATCCCCCTCCCCTGTTTCGTCCTAGGGGCCGGAACACTTGTAGCCCCCAAACAGAAGATGCGGGACAATGCATCTGCGTTGGCCAATTGTGTACCCGGTCTATGTTCGACAGTAAACTTAAAATCCTGCAACGCTAGAAACCATCTAGTTACACGAGCATTCTTGCCTCTATTTACATACATCCATTTTAAAGTGGCATGATCCGTCACTAGTCTGAATTGTCTACCCAAGAGGTAATATCTCAAGGTATCTAGTGCCCACTTAATGGCCAAAGCCTCCTTTTCCACAATGGCATACCTTTTTTCATGCTCATTGAGTTTCCTACTCAAATAAATGATAGGGTGTTCGTCCCCATCTCTGGTTTGGGACAGCACAGCGCCTATCCCTACCTCTGAGGCATCTGTCTGTACCACCAATTCTTTTGAAAAATCTGGTGTTATCAATACCGGTTGTGAAAACAAAGCCACTTTTAACGCTTGGAACGCTTTTTCTGCATCAGGGTTCCATTTCACCATATTTGACTGCTTCCCTTTGGTAAGGTCTGACAACGGCACTGCTGTGGTCGCAAAATTGGGAATAAACCGTCTATAGTACCCAGTTATTCCCAAAAAAGCCCTTACCTGTTTTTTTATTCACTGGATGAGGCCAGTTTTGAATAGCATCAATTTTATTCAATTGGGGCCTAATCAGACCTCTGCCTATGGTGAAGTCCAAGTATTTGACCTCCTCCATTGCAAGGCAGCACTTCTTTGGGTTAGCAGTTAACCCTGCCTCTCTGATGGAGTTCAGTACTGCTTGTACTTTAACCAAATGGGACCCCCAGTCTGTACTGTGAATTACCACATCATCCAAATAGGCAGCTGCATATTTTGTATAGGGCCTCAAAATTTTATCCATCGCCCGTTGAAAGGTTGCTGGAGCCCCATGCAACCCAAGGGGTAACATCTTATACTGGTACAGCCCCTCCGGAACCGAAAAGGCTGTTTTTTTCTTTTGCGCTATCAGTCAAAGGTATTTGCCAGTAACCTTTGGTCAGGTCCAATGTGGTGAGAAACCTGGCTGTTCCCAGCCTTTCTATAAGCTCATCCACACGGGGCATGGGGTATGCGTCTAACTTGGACACCTCATTTAACTTACGAAAGTCATTACAGAAGCGTATGCTACCGTCGGGCTTCGGGATGAGCACTATGGGACTGGACCACTCACTGTTAGATTCCTCTATGACTCCAAGTTCTAACATGGTTTTAACTTCTTTAGAAACAGCTTCTCGCTGAGCTTCAGGAATCCTATATGGCTTTAAATGAACCCTGACCCCTGGTTCTGTGACAATGTCATGTTTTATTATGGTCGTTCAGCCAGGCAGCTCTGAAAATATCTCCCTATTTTGGATGAGAAATTCTTTAACCTGATTGTTCTGATCAGCTGATAATGTCTCTGACACCTTCACTGCGGGACGCAACCGAGGTGAACACACCGAAGGGCAAGGCTCCGCTGACAGAGACAACCTATCTTTCCAGGGTTTGATTAAGTTAACATGGTAGATTTGTTCGGGTTTTCTCTTTCCCGGCTGGTATACTTTGTAATTAACCTCATTCACTTTTTCCCTAATCTCAAATGGACCCTGCCATTTAGCTAGGAATTTGCTTTCCACAGTGGGTACCAAAACAAGAACTCTATCTCCAGGAGCAAATTCCCGTATCTTGGCACTCCGGTTATAGACCTTCTGTTGAGCACTTTGGGCCTGTTCCATGTGCTCTCTGACAACAGGTACCACGGCTGCAATCCAACCCTGCATTTGTGTTACATGTTCAATAACGCTTCTATAAGGAGTGGGCTGTCCTTCCCACGTCTCTTTGGCAATGTCCAACAGCCCTCTGGGGTGTCTACCATACAACAAATCAAATGGAGAAAACCCCGTAGAGGACTGAGGAACTTCTCTGATGGCCATTAACAAGTAGGGCAACAAACAATCCCAGTTTTTCCCATTTCTCTCAACAACCTTTTTTAACATACTTTTTAATGTTTTATTAAACCTTTCCACCAACCCATCAGTTTGGGGATGGTAGATGGACGTCCTGAGGTGAGTGACCTTAAATAATTTGCACAACTCTTTCATGATCCTTGACATAAATGGAGTACCTTGGTCAGTCAAAATTTCTTTTGGTATTCCCACTCTACTAAAAACCTGCACCAGCTCCCTAGCTATCGCCTTGGTTGTGATAGTGCGTAAAGGGACAGCCTCAGGATATCGAGTGGCATAGTCCATAATTACCAGGATATACTGATGGCCCCGAGCAGACTTTAACAAGGGCCCCACGAGATCCATGGCTATTCTGTCAAACGGGACCTCTATAATAGGCATGGTAACTAGTGGGCTCCTGAAATGGGGTCTAGGGGCATGATACTGGCATTCAGGACAGGAAGAACAATATTCAGACACTTCTTTATAAACCCCTGGCCAAAAGAACCTTTGTAAAACTCTTTCAGTGGTTTTTTCTGCCCCTAAATGTCCTGCGGTAACGTGACTATGAGCTAAATCTAGTACCGTTCTCCGATAAGGCTGGGGAACTACCAGCTGTTCCACCACATCCTCACCCCTTTTGACAATGTGGTACAAGAGCTCATTACAGATGGCCATGTGAGGATACGTAACCCTGTCACCTGGTACCACAGGTTCCCCATTAAGAACCTTAACATTCTCTCTAGCCTTTATTAAGGTAGGATCCTTTAACTATTCAGACGCAAACAGATCCTTCTTTACCTCCAGGTCAGGCACGCTTTCAGTTCTAACTACTATGTCTCTGTTCCCAGCAAAAGGGTCCTCACTGGACTCCCCATCTGTCACTTCCCCAGCCAAACTAGCAAAAGGCAAAGGGTCAGAAAGTTCAGAAGACACACGTACATCCATAAAATCACCGGTATTATCAACTGGCTGTTTACTTCTCACATCTGTTGATAACCGTGATTCCCACAGTTTCCAAAAATGAGGAAAATCCCTCCCTATTATGGCCTAATGCACCAAGGTGGGGACCAGTCCTACTTTAACAATTGCTGACCCACAACAAGTTTCTATATTCACTTCAGCAGTGACATAATGTTGGGTATCCCCATGTACCATGTATGCAAGTTACCCCAATAAGTATTTGCTGGACCTTTAAGGGGTTCACTAACCCA
Organism: Pseudophryne corroboree; assembly: GCF_028390025.1. Lineage (NCBI taxonomy): Eukaryota > Metazoa > Chordata > Amphibia > Anura > Myobatrachidae > Pseudophryne > Pseudophryne corroboree. Next base: position 517,318,918 of record NC_086449.1, read on the forward strand.
GCTTTCATGAGGGTAACTAAACTTCCTGAATCTAGCAAGGCCTCTACCCGGTTACCCTCTAAGAACACATCACACATTTGTTTTTCCAGCTCAGGTGAAGGTACCACAGTACAGGCTAACCTAGCAAAGAAAGACATTCTGCGACATTCAAAGGCAGCATCACATTGCATGGGTTCTTGCATGACTGGGCAATTGGCAATAACATGACCTGGCATACCACACCTAAAACATTTAATCACACGATTATCAACCCGTTTGGGCAGCATAGACCGTTCTAGCCCCATTGGCCTGTCTCCAGGGCCAGTATTTACAGTCTCTCCAGCCTTGCGTTCTCTTAACCGCCCAGCAACGTTTTCCCACGGAACAGTCTTACCAGTCTTTACTGAAGAGCGCTGTCGAGGATCTATGGGTTGCTGGGTGGTCATCAGTAGTTCCTCTGCTGCCAAATACCTCTCTACCATGTCCACTAATTGGTCAGAAGTACCCGGGTTCCCATGGCTCACCCACTTGCGCAGGACCATGGGCAAAGATCTCAAGTAGCGGTCCATGACGACTCTTTCAACCATCTGGGGACCAGTTAATGTCTCTGGCTGTAACCATTTTTTTGTTAGCTGAATAAGGTTGTGCATCTGGGAGCGAGGAGGCTTCTCCATGGCGTACACCCAATGGTGCACCCGTTGTGCTCGTACTGACAGCGTGACTCCCAGGCGGGTCAGGATCTCCGTCTTTAGTTTATCATAGTCCCGAGCCTCAGCAGGGCTTAAATCAAAGTACGCTTTTTGGGGCTCACCTGACAGAAAAGGTGCCAGCAGACTGGCCCACTGTGCTTTCGGCCAGTTCTCACGCTCGGCAGTCCTTTCAAATGTGGTCAGGTAGGCCTCCACATCATCAGCCTCTGTCATTTTCTGCAGGAAGTGACTGGCCCGTATAGAACTAGAGCTGGTCGGAGCACTGACGGCCATATCTCCAATCCGGGCTGCAAGGCTCTGCATCACTTCTGTTAAGGCCTCTCGCTGTGTCACAACTGAGGGCCTGAGCTGACGGAAGGCAGCCTCAGTTGTAGGGGCTGAGATGTACCGGAACCTGGGAGGTTGTATCAGACCCCTGGACATGTAAGTAACATGAAGAGAAACCGCCCGAAGGCGTGACCACGACAACTTGAGTAAAAGTCAATGATATTTATTTATGACAAACTCCATGCATCACAGTAGCAGTAAAAAGAAACATAAAAATCAGCAGAGAAATAATAATACAGTTCCTGGGTACTACAGGGTGGCAGGGGCCACAGAGCTCTGGTGGTATGAGACAGTTCTTATTATCTGCAAGTTGGAAAGTCCTTACCAGGCTCAACTGTAGCAATGAGGAAAGCCCAGGGTCGTACCAGCTGGTGTTCCAGGGAAAGCTGGACTGCTGTAGATAAAATGCTGCTGTGGGTACTGGTTAGAACCAGACAGGTGTTGGCACGGAGTGGATACTGGCTGGAACCAGTTAAATAATAAATAAAGCTTGAGAGCGATGCAATATAGATGAAATGTAGAATTTGAGAGCGGAGAAATAATAATACCGGTGGAGAGTGGTAAACTGCAGAAAGGACACCGGCCCTTTAAGAGAAGCTGTACACTGCTGGAAGCTGAGCTGGAAGCAGGTGATGTTGTAGCTGGAAACAGGTGAGTCCAGAATGGATCGGAGAGTCAGGCTACACCGCAGATGGAATGCTGGTGCGGGTCTCTATAGCAGAAGTCTGGAGACAGGAGCTGGAACCTGGAAGACAATCACAGGAGAGAGACAAACTGGAACTAGGTTTGACAACCAAAGCACTGACGCCTTCCTGGCTCAGGCACAACCTATTTATACCTGCAGCAAGGAAGGCATTGGCTAGGCAATTATGCAAATTAATAATACTGACAACGGATTGGTAGGAAAGATCAGCTGACAGAATCCAAGATGGCTGCGCCCATGCAGACACTTGGAGGGAAGTTTGGATTGTAATCCATGTGGTCTGGAAAACAGTAATGGCGGCGCCGGCCACCGGAGACAGGAGACGCCAGGCTGACAGATGCACATCCGACCACGCGGACACAGCGGAGGCCGCGGCTGACGTAATCGCCACTCTGAATGCAGAAGCTCAGGGACGGCGGCGGAGGCCGCGGGAGACGCCATGCCAGATGTATAAGGCGTTACTGTGACTGCGTCCAGAGAGACAGGAGAGGATGCGGGAATGTGCACATCAGGATAACAGATGGGATCCGGTCCTGGAGCGCTGAGCCAGCCTTAGGAGGCATCTGATAGGTAAGAAATGGCGTCCAGATACCCGGATCGTGACAGCACCCCCCCCCTTTAGGAGTGGCCCCAGGACACTTCTTTGGCTTTTGAGGAAACTTGGAATGGAATCTCCAGACCAAGGCAGGAGCATGGACATCAGAAGCATTGGTCCATGAACGTTCCTCAGGGCCATAACCCTTCCAGTCAATAAGATACTGAAGTTGACCGTAACGGTGACGTGAGTCCAGGATCTTGGCTACTTCATACTCAACGCCTCGTTGAGTTTGGACTTTCGGAGTTGGAGGAAGTGAGGAATGAAACCGATTCAAGATTAGCGGTTTCAACAGGGAAACATGGAATGTCCTGGGTATTTTTAAGAAGGGAGGCAACTGGAGTCTGTAAGCAACAGGATTGATGACTTGATCAATTTTAAAAGGACCGATGTAGCGAGGTGCAAACTTCATACTGGGAACTCTTAACCTCAAATTCTTCGTGGATAACCATACCCGATCACCCACCTTGAGAGCAGGAACTGCTCGACGCTTCTTATCCGCAAACTTCTTGTACCTGAACGATGCCTTGAGCAGAGCTGATCGTACGCTCTTCCAGATATTGGCAAACTGATGCAAGGTGATATCCACTGCGTGAACAGAAGTTGCTGGAAGCGGTTGGAACTCAGGGACTTTAGGGTGGAATCCAAAGTTGGTGAAGAATGGTGTTGAAGAAGATGAAGAATGATACTGGTTGTTATGACAGAACTCGGCCCAGGGAAGTAATTGAACCCAGTCATCTTGAGAGAAGGACACATAGATGCGGAGGAAGGACTCCAAGTCCTGATTCACCCTCTCAGTTTGACCATTGGTCTGAGGATGGTAAGCCGTGGAAAACTTTAGCTTGACTTGGAGGACTTGACATAAACTTCGCCAGAATTTGGCTGTGAATTGAACTCCTCGATCTGAGATAATTTCTTCTGGAAGACCGTGGAGTCGAAAGATCTCTTGTATGAATACTTGAGCCAACTTGGAAGCTGACGGAAGACCGGTAAGAGGAATGAAGTGTGCCATCTTGGTGAACCGGTCAACTACCACCCAGATGGTATTAAACTTGTTGCACATGGGCAAATTTGTAATAAAATCCATCGACAAATGGGTCCATGGTCGACGGGGAACAGATAGTGGAACCAGTTGCCCCGCAGGCGACTGGCGGGATACTTTATGTTGAGCACACTTTGGGCAAGATGCAATAAACTCCAAAACGTCCTTTTTCAGAGTTGGCCACCAATAGGACCTAGAGATAAACTCCAGGGTTTTTTGGATACCTGTATGTCCGGCAAAGCGGGAAGCATGAGCCCAATGCATGAGCTTCTTCCTTAGTGCCGGCTTCACAAAACTTTTCCCTGATGGGGGCGTAGAGTCCATCCCTACCGTGGAGAATGCCAACGGATTTAAAATAGGATGCTTGTCTGAAGACTCTGACTCATTTTCTTGCTCCCATGAGCGGGAAAGGGCATCGGCCTTGCGATTCTGAGAGCCCGGACAGAACTGGAGTTTAAAGTCGAACCTGGAAAAGAAAAGTGCCCATCTGGCCTGACGAGGGTTGAGACATTGTGCGCCTTTCAGATATAGAAGGTTCTTGTGGTCTGTAAGGATGGTGATTGAATGAGAAGCTCCCTCCAACAGATATCTCCACTCCTCTAGAGCGAGCTTGATGGCTAGCAACTCCTGGTCGCCAATGGCATAGTTGCGCTCCGCTGGGGAGAACTTCCGTGAGAAGAAACTGCAAGGATGTAAATGGCCATCTTTAGCCCTCTGAGATAACACCGCTCCTACTCCAACGGAGGAGGCATCCACCTCTAAGATGAAAGGAGAGTCGATGTCAGGCTGTTTCAGGACAGGCGCAGAGATGAACCTCTGTTTTAAAAGATGAAAAGCTTGCATGGCTTCTTCAGACCACTTGGACGGGTTAGCACCCTTCTTGGTGAAAGCAGTAATAGGCGCCACAATGGTGGAAAAGTCTCGTATAAACTTTCGGTAATAATTGGCGAACCCTAAGAACCTCTGGACCCCTTTGAGGGTTAAGGGTACCGGCCAATTCTGGATTGCTTGTAGTTTCTCAGGATCCATCTCTAGTCCGGAACCGGACACAATGTACCCTAGAAACGGAATGGACTTGACTTCAAAGACGCATTTCTCTAATTTGCAATAGAGATGATTGACACGGAGACGGGACAGAACCTCCTTTACCCAAAAGCGATGTTCCTCTAAATTGTTGGCAAAAATGAGGATATCATCTAGATAGACCACGACATGACGGTATAGAATGTCTCTGAAAATCTCATTGACGAAATGCTGGAAGACAGCTGGAGCATTGCTCAATCCGAAGGGCATGACGAGGTACTCATAATGTCCGTCACGGGTGTTAAATGCGGTCTTCCACTCGTCACCCTCACGGATCCGGATGAGATTGTATGCACCTCTCAAGTCCAGCTTTGTAAAGATGGTAGCTCCGCTAACTCTGTCAAACAGCTCAGTAATCAGGGGTAAAGGATAGCGGTTCTTGATGGTAATGTCGTTCAAACCTCTGTAGTCGATGCACGGCCGCAGACCACCATCTTTCTTTTTTACAAAAAAGAAGCCTGCGCCGGCTGGAGAAGAAGAAGGTCGAATGAACCCCTTTGCTAGGTTCTCTTTAATGTATTCCTCCATAGAATGCGTCTCAGGCAGAGACAACGGATAAGTTCGCCTCGAGGTGGAACCTTCCCTGGAACGAGATCAATCGGGTAGTCCCATTCTCTATGAGGAGGAAGGATATCAGCAGAAGCTTTACTGAACACATCCGTGAAATCTTGATATGGAGGAGGTGGAACATCAGACGACCTGGGGGAGGAAGAACAGACAGGCAACACTTTAAACAAACATGTCTCAGCACAGGAGGGACCCCATGCCAGAATTTGCGTAGTCGTCCAATCAATTGTAGGATTGTGAAGACGGAGCCATGGAAGGCCCAGGACCACAGGATGTGTGGCTCTTGGAATCACTAAAAGTGAAATAAGTTCGGAATGAAGAACTCCCACTCTCAGACGAACTGGTAGAGTCCTTAGAGCAATAACTGTATCAAAAATTTTACTGCCATCCACGGCAGTTAAGGAAAAGGAGGAAGGAAGTCTCTCGGTGGGTAGGGACCACCGTTTAACATAGGCTTCGGTAATAAAGTTCCCAGCTGCTCCGGAATCCAGGAGGGCAATGACGTTCTGATAACGTTGAGCAACTTGAAGCGAGACTGGGAGATTACAATCTTGAGGAGATGGAGAGGAGATCATTACTCCTAGCCGGCCCTCTCCTTGGCGAGCTAGGATTTGGAGTTTCCCGGACGTTTGGGACAGGCATTAATAGTGTGAGACGGAGCTGCACAATACAGACAGAGAGACTCAGAGAGACGTCTTTGGCGCTCAGCAGGAGTTAAACGGGAACGGCCAATTTGCATGGGTTCATCTTTAGTTGGTGACAGTTGGCGAGGAGGAGGAGCAGAAGATTTTGGAGCAGATGATCTTCCACGCTCAGTTGCTCTCTCTCTGAAACGTAAGTCAACTTTCGTACAAAGTGAGATTAGCTCATCTAACTTGGAGGGTAAGTCTCTGGTAGCTAACTCATCTTTAATACGCTCGGATAAACCATGCCAGAATGCAGCATACAGGGCCTCGTCGTTCCATGCCAGTTCAGATGCCAGAATCTGGAACTGTATAAGATATTGTCCTACAGTACGTGATCCCTGGCGTAAACGGAGAATCTCAGACGAAGCTGAAGTTACCCGGCCTGGCTCGTCAAAGATGCGCCTGAATGTTGACACGAATGCAGTGTAAGAAGATAGCAGGGTGTCGGACCTCTCCCATAACGGTGATGCCCAGTCGAGGGCTGAGCCACTGAGAAGAGAGATGATGTAGGCAATTTTTGTACGGTCACTGGGAAAATTGCCAGGTTGTAGCTCAAACTGAATCTCACACTGGTTGAGAAATCCCCTGCAGAATCTTGGAGATCCGTCAAATTTTGCTGGCGTTGGAAGATGAAGACGTGGAGCAGAAACGGGTAAGGTGGGTGGGGTTATAGTTGGAGTCACTGTGGTTGACGCCCCAGATGCGCCTGATCCACGGAGAGTTGTCTGAATCCCATCCAGCCGAGTAGAGAGATCCTGGAGACAGCGGATGATGTGGCCCTGTGCAGCCTTCTGATGTTCAAGTCGGGCTGCCAGTTCTTGCATCGGCCTGGCCGCTTGATCCTGGTCTCCGGCTGGATTCATTTGGTCAGTGCTTACTGTCACAACTGAGGGCCTGAGCTGACGGAAGGCAGCCTCAGTTGTAGGGGCTGAGATGTACCGGAACCTGGGAGGTTGTATCAGACCCCTGGACATGTAAGTAACATGAAGAGAAACCGCCCGAAGGCGTGACCACGACAACTTGAGTAAAAGTCAATGATATTTATTTATGACAAACTCCATGCATCACAGTAGCAGTAAAAAGAAACATAAAAATCAGCAGAGAAATAATAATACAGTTCCTGGGTACTACAGGGTGGCAGGGGCCACAGAGCTCTGGTGGTATGAGACAGTTCTTATTATCTGCAAGTTGGAAAGTCCTTACCAGGCTCAACTGTAGCAATGAGGAAAGCCCAGGGTCGTACCAGCTGGTGTTCCAGGGAAAGCTGGACTGCTGTAGATAAAATGCTGCTGTGGGTACTGGTTAGAACCAGACAGGTGTTGGCACGGAGTGGATACTGGCTGGAACCAGTTAAATAATAAATAAAGCTTGAGAGCGATGCAATATAGATGAAATGTAGAATTTGAGAGCGGAGAAATAATAATACCGGTGGAGAGTGGTAAACTGCAGAAAGGACACCGGCCCTTTAAGAGAAGCTGTACACTGCTGGAAGCTGAGCTGGAAGCAGGTGATGTTGTAGCTGGAAACAGGTGAGTCCAGAATGGATCGGAGAGTCAGGCTACACCGCAGATGGAATGCTGGTGCGGGTCTCTATAGCAGAAGTCTGGAGACAGGAGCTGGAACCTGGAAGACAATCACAGGAGAGAGACAAACTGGAACTAGGTTTGACAACCAAAGCACTGACGCCTTCCTGGCTCAGGCACAACCTATTTATACCTGCAGCAAGGAAGGCATTGGCTAGGCAATTATGCAAATTAATAATACTGACAACGGATTGGTAGGAAAGATCAGCTGACAGAATCCAAGATGGCTGCGCCCATGCAGACACTTGGAGGGAAGTTTGGATTGTAATCCATGTGGTCTGGAAAACAGTAATGGCGGCGCCGGCCACCGGAGACAGGAGACGCCAGGCTGACAGATGCACATCCGACCACGCGGACACAGCGAAGGCCGCGGCTGACGTAATCGCCACTCTGAATGCAGAAGCTCAGGGACGGCGGCGGAGGCCGCGGGAGACGCCATGCCAGATGTATAAGGCGTTACTGTGACTGCGTCCAGAGAGACAGGAGAGGATGCGGGAATGTGCACATCAGGATAACAGATGGGATCCGGTCCTGGAGCGCTGAGCCAGCCTTAGGAGGCATCTGATAGGTAAGAAATGGCGTCCAGATACCCGGATCGTGACACGCTGTAGTCTCCAATTTTCCTCCATTGCCACCTGCTGCTGTCTGTTGGCCTCCTGCTGAGCCGCTGTAGCTTGCAGCAAGGCTTTGAGCAGTTCCTCCATGTCGACAGACTTTTCAGGCGGCTTTGTAGCTGCTTTCACCCAGGACATATATCAAATCCTCAGGGCGAGTCTCAGTAACTTCACACTGGGATGTATCTGCATAAACCACCGTTTTCTGCAGGCCTCACAAAGCTGCTGCTTTCACTTATGCGCAGAACGGAGTGCTCGCATTCTCCACCATGTTGTAACACTGTAAGGGTGCAAGGTGCCGTTTCCTGGGGTATATGGCAGCCTGCAGCAGCTGAGGAACAACACAAGTCCAGTTTCCGGTACAACTGGCCCCAGCCAGTTTTATTATGCAGAAAATAAAACAAACAGCAAAAGAAAATACCTTGCCTGTCCGGCACTAACTAAACACAAGATGTTCCTAACTATCACTAAACAAAACACAGAGTTCTCCAGTAAATACTGTATAGCTCACTTGTATCAGAAAGTGTGTTTCTCTCACAGAGATCCTGCAGTCTTCCCAGGCAGTCTGCACACCCTAATCAGGCCAGCAGCTCTATAACACTCTTACACAGCTGAAAGCCTGATTAGCCTTCTGTGAGGCCAAAGACCCGAACTGGGCCCAATGTCTGGAACTTGCCCCATCTCTCTCTTTCAGGGCCCTTACCCAGCTTTTCCAACAAACTGAAAAGGTTCTAACAAAACAAAACATATTCCTAGAAGTATTCATTTTTCTAATACATGTAAAGACAAGAACCTGGGACAAACATACCTGCCCTCAAACACTATCCCAGTGTTCTTGTCACATTATATATATATATATATATATATATACATACATACATACACACACACACACACACAAATATATATATATATATATACACATATATATATATACACACACACACACACACACACACACATTTTTTATATATATATATATATATATATATATATATATACACACACATACACATATATATATATTAGGAAATGAAGTAAATAAGAGCGCCTAATAGTGTTAGTGTGGAAATTGATATATAAAAGATAACTTAGCTCATAAAACTTTCAGCCTGATGATTCTCAGAAGTAAAACATGTAAAAGAGAGATAAAAGCAACATAGTGTGTACTGTTTTCAAACGTTTTGCAAAGGTACAAGCATTAGGAACTTTGCCGGTTCCAATAATTTGATGTAATAAAAACAGTAAAAACAGTAACAATTTATTAGACAACAATCCTGCCACAAATGCAGGTGGCAGGTAAAAACAATTAAGAAACAGCTCGTCTGATCATAAATGTAGGTAGCGCACGTACAGAATAAAAAATTATAAACAGCTTATCTGTCCGCATATGGAAAAACCATAAAAAAGGGGTATTCAGGCAGATTCTCTATCTGTAATAGCAGGTATCAAACGTACAGGATTGAAATTAAAAAACAGCTTATCTGTCCGTAAGTGGGAAGTCCAAGGGGTAAGCATCAAGTCCCTGTTCCAACGCGTTTCGTCCTAGCATGAGGACTTCATCAAGGGGATAGCTAGTGTGGATAATACAGGATATTTATACCATAGTGGGTAATCCCATGTGGGCATGCTGATATGACATCACTTCCTGTCAATGGAAGCAGGTGTGTTTTAAAAGAGCAGATAAAACGTCCTATATCTGCCAATAAACTAGAGTATAATGTGAAAGCAATAAGTGAATAAATTGGTTTAGGTAACGCACAACAGAAATAGATTAAAACGTGAAAAAAGGTAAAAAGATCGCTGTGGAACGCACGCAGTGTCACTTCCGCCCAGTTGGAACGCATTACGTCACTTCCCCCCAGAGCGGTCCGATTATTATTGGAACATATACTAGACAACAAAGGAGACATTTTTAAAGATATATAGTCACAGTATTGACGCGCTTCTGGTTGCACCAAAGTTATATAGTTAAGTCAGTGGATCAAGGCTGCACCGGGCGCCGATGTAGCGGAACGTCATTTCCGGCTATCGGCGGTGGAACGCACAGCTGGACGCATATTCTTCCTGATTGAATAGGAGAATCCAGACTGCACTGGGCACCGATCTGGCGGGACGTCACTTCCGGCTAGCGGCGGTGGAACGCAAACTCTTCTGGTGTCATTTAATTATGTCCATACTTTCAAATGCCTGGAACGCACAGCCATCTTAGTGTTTCTATTTTCATAAGGTCCTGGAACGCACAGTCATGTTTTGTAAAACAATTTTATATTTATATATAAATATAAAAAGAATTTTTATAAAAGAATTATAGCTAAAAATTAATGTGAGATTAATAAAGGAGATATGATAATAAGGTGCATAGTCATATTAGTGCAATGAATATTTGTGAACAATAAATTATGTGAACAATATTTGAATTTAAAATTTTTAAAAAAGATTTTTTAATAATAGCAGCAAATAATGTAGTGTATCCAGAATATTCAGGAGGACAGTGAAAGGGGGTGATATGAGTGTTAAGAAAATTTAGACTCATAAAAAAGGTGCGATTTCGAAGCCTTCATTAAATCCTGAAGGTGCCAGTGTTCTTAATTCAAATATCCAGAACATTTCTCTTTTGGACAGTTTGTTCAAAATGTCACCGCCCCGCTCTCCAAGGCTTACAATTTCAATTCCTTTAAAAGTGAGATCGTTTGGGTTGGAGTTATGTTTCTCCTGGAAATGTCTGTAAATGGCATGCGTCGTGACTTTATTTTTAATATTTCGTACGTGTTCTTGGATACATATTTTCAGGCATCTCTTGGTCTTTCCCACGTATTTTAGGCCACAGGTACATTCTAGGAGGTAAATGACCATGGTGGAGTTGCAATTAATGAACTGTTTGATCGTATATTCACGAGAATTGTCGTTATTCAAGAACGTCTTCCGATTTCTGTGAACCAGTTTACAGATGATGCAACTTCCACACTT